>NC_052513.1:24426538-24726538 GCF_014356525.2 Nilaparvata lugens | reverse complement strand
GCACACCGCGGCCACCTTCGCGAACCATTCTGTACATAATGCTAGAGAAGCGACAACAAAGTTTTGAGTCCAGTTGGAGGCTCTCTTGCCATCACGAGCCATTTGGCGCACTCAATTAGGGTAATTTAGTGGTGGACAGGGCTTATGGTCGGTCGCCAAGCCAAAGGCAGGCAACTGGACTTGAGCAAGTTGATAATGCCTCCTCAAGTCCCCTCCTTAAGTGCCAGCCAACACCGGCGTCTACTTACGGCAAAAACATCTAATAGTCAACCGCCGACCATTCATCAACCAACGTGCACTTCCTGCTACACGCAAATTGTAACTACTGGGATGATAGGAACAACGGGGTAATGGGATGGAGATGGAGATATATGGGTGTAAGGAGAGAGGAGGAATATCTATGATGATAAGAATATGGTATGTACTGAAATACAGATGGAGGAGAGTTCAGATGAAAAAATGAATCTTAAGAATCATTGAAAATTTTTTGTTGAGGTATGATTTTTTATGACAAATGGATGAGTGGAAGTATTTAATTTAAAAACCAATCCAATAACTATAAAAGGATAGCGAGAGAAGCTGTTGAACAAAAATAATATTAACATAGAAGTGTTTATGAAGAATGATATAATGGTTATGGAGATGGAAGAAAGAGAAGAATAGAGGAAGAAGCATGACAAAATTGAAATCAGAATTTTTTTAAGGGAGTTAATTATTATTCTATGCAATTATTGGAATGAATGGAATAACATTATTTATTAATAATTGATAGAAATAATTATGTTCAATTCAGTTGAATTTTCAACTCTATTATTCATCCAAATCCTTGATTTTCTTGACACAATATTTTATTTTTGAAGTCTCAATAATTGAATTCGTGTAATATTATTCCATTTTCATTCACTGAGCAGAAGCAAACACACTGAATTTGAATGCCCAGTATGGAAGTGAGTATATATATATATATATATATATATATATATATATATATATATATATATATTTTTTCTTATTTATTTATTTATTTCCCCCATTTGTGGAAATCCAAAACTCAACCTGTTAAAATATCAAAGTTTGAGAGAACGTTCGAGAAAGACACACAGCTTATTGGAGTTCAGTCTATTCTTCACTTTCCCAAGTCATGGAAGTAATTCTTATTCATAATTTCTCCATACATCATTATTATTTTTGAACTAAGCCTTCATTTCATAATGAATGTCTATTTATTTCAAAATAAAAATATCATATGTATAATAGCTTGGGAGTTATTTCCAGAAATGAACAACGTAAGACAATAACATAACAAAATTGAGAAGATGAAACGTAACTAGAAAACAGCTCACTAGAACTGGAAACAATTCCAGAACATCGTTGATGTCGCAAACTTTGACCAAGTAGTAGTCAGTCGACCACAGTCATCCATTCTGCATCTTCACCGACTACAATTACGGACCAGCAGCGTCCTTCTTGCACCATCCTTCGTCAAGTGTGGACCGTCCTTCTTACTTCGTCCAGTGTGCACTGTCCTTCTTACATCGTCCAGTGTGCAATCGGGCCTGACCCATCAACGACCTCTCGCCATAGAACTGAATATAGGTAGAGTTGTATGCCTCTTCAACCGCTAATTGCCATCAATCCACTCCCATAGTATGCCTAGACTAACTGCCACTTGCAAAATAATATCCTGCAACTATTTCACGCCCTGCTTAACGTGAATGTTGGCCATTACACAGTTGCTCCATCTTGGTTAATGGGGTCCAGCGGACACTGATGGTCGGACATCTGCGTTACAGATAAGTTGGAGATGGTGGATGTGATGTTTGCGGTCTGCGGGATCCCAAACGACTGGTGCAAGACCTATTCCACAGCAGTCATGGAAACTACTGAGTGCAAAGGGTAGTAAGCCTGAAGACCGATTATAGAAGTCATGAAGTACTATTACAGACCCTGATCAGCCTGATACAGCTATTCTGTTTTGTGAATAATTAGAAAATTTCTACAGCTTTCTTCATCAAGCAATCATTTATCCTTCGTTGACATTGTTCCTCTCAACTTACAATGCTGAAGGTAACGTCAAAAATCAATTATCCACTTCATAGAATGGTTTAATTAGCATAACTTGGAAATGACTGAGAAGCAGAGGGTATGGATGATGAAAAGAGAGAAGAGCAGACAAAGAATTTCCTGTGAATAGATATTGAATCCTAAATTAATTCAAGTTTTCAAATTCACCCAATCCAACTCGAAAGTTTTCATATTTAATTGAAATTTGTTTGAAATCGTCGAATCGTGAAGTATTATTAGTTACATTATCAATTTGTTCCAATTCATCTGAAAGTGATCTTTGGTTTGATTTTCTGCGAACAAATATATGTGATTTAAATTTGATTAGAATCTGAATTTGGACTAATCATTGATTAGAAAAGTTGGAAGTTGAAACTTGGAAAAAATCTTGGGGAAAGTCTAAATCTTCTCTCTATTCACATTATACTTTTTACCTAATACAATAAGTAAGGGAATTGAAATAATTTTCAAAACAGGTGGAATGTTCACTTCACGCTGTACTCTAATCCAGTTATGGCAACATCTCAATTGAGCTCAGCATCACAAGTTGATGATGATCCACATCCACACATATGAGAAAAGTATCTATACTAGTGACCCCCTGGGTTGAAAGAACTCGCTCATGAACTGATGTATTGACCTCTGAGATATGCAACTTGTAATTACAGAGTTGGTGAGAATTATTATGGAAACAGCTAAATAAATCTTTTACAAGTATGATATTACAGTAGTAGGTTCCATGGGAATCCTATTCCAATTGAAAAAAACTTCCTGTCACTTCAAAACTTTTGTCCGCCATCTTGGATCCCACATATGGATCATTTCGAATTCAGCTTGATTTTGAATTCAACTTCATTTTTTTTAATGGGAGGGTGGATCATGTGATAAATGATTTCGATACAGAATTTCAAAGGAAAATTAATGGTGATACCCGCAGATTGATATCTCAAACCGTTTCAATGATCTCAACGTTTGAAGATACTAACAAATGATACAAAAATGAAATTAATGAGTACGGTACCTATACATTGAATAATCAAGACCACTACGTGTAGCTTCTACTCGCATTTTAACACTGAACAAAAAAATTGTCATAGCAACTGCTACCACAAGAAGTATTCATTACGTGTATGTTACAGACAGGCAGACAGACGTTGACGAAAGCAAGTTAATATAGAACTTACAATTAATGTTGTGTGTTATTCAGCTGAAATCATGTATCGGCACATAAAGTTTTTCTGTCTGGCAGTATGTGTGATAACTGCCAAATAATAACATCAGCTTCTTTAAATTAATGGAAACATTACAGAAATAGCATGCAAATAATTCCAGCTGACTGATAAACTATGAATTTTTTCTCTTATGCAATTTAAATGTTATTTTTATATCCTGAAAAAGGAAGAAGAAGTGAATCAATTTTGTTCAACGAACTTGACCTGAAGAAAGGTTCGAAGAATTAGTTTTCAAAATTTGAAGCTGATTGATTAATTCTGTCTAAAGTTCTTGTCGAAAACAGACAGAAAACGACTTTGGGCTCTAGTAAGTCAAAAGTGAGAACTTCGCTAACGCTCGTTCAAACAGTCTATTATGTATTGTTATGTATAGCAGTCAAAAAAAGTAGAACTATAGAAGTAGAACTATGGAGCTAAAAATAGCAAGACAACATGACTCGCAGCATTGTAAATCATAACGGAATGATAAATTGCATTCTCGTCAACTACTAATCCAGAATAATGATCAATTCACCAGTTTCACAAATTCGCTTCAAGATTCAAGACAGTACGGTATGCTTAGCAAATCATCATAAGATTAGTACAAGATGAGCGCTGAGTTCAATAAACGTCTTACTCAGTCTCCTCCTTCTCCTACTGTTCCTCCTCTCCCTCTTCCTCATCATCCTCCTCATCCTCTTCTTCTTCTCCCTCCAACCCTTGTTTCTCAGTATTTGCAAATTTCAAGGTATTATAACTGTCGTCACCTTTGTCAACGCTTCAAGCGGCTCAACATTTGCAGATACTGAGAGTGAGACAGCGACAATCTTGATCTCACTTGAAGCTCATGCATAAACAATGAGATTGCCGCCAAGATTACTGCTCAAAATTAAACGAGAATCAAGAGATTATTGAGATTCACTGCTGTTTGGTTTGATAGATGGAATAGAATGGAGCATTCTAGGCCTATATATTTCACTCGCTTGAAAGTAGGTTTTTAATGAGTAATCCAAAACTATATACTCGGAAAAACGATGGACTTGAAATGAAAATTTTACATTGTACAATAATTCTCGATTAGACTGAGATGTGACAACGCAAATATAGAGTGAGTGAAATTCCCAGAGAACAAGGCTGAAATGTTACTCGAGAATTTGATAGTTCTTTAGATAATATACTTCGAGTCGAGTATAATGCTCTCATGTGATGAATGTCATAACGAGCCTTGGTCATGTCGATTTTTGATAATATTGTGATATTTTGATATACATCTTATACATATTTTGATATTATAGTGATATTAAGTGAGGATAATAGCACAATAGTGATGATAATGATGATGCTGATAATGTTATTCAAATTCAAAATGTACAAGATTTGCAAGTAATATTAATCATAGCCATATACATATAAGGATATACACATTCTTTGATAATGGTTGAAAAATATCGGGCAAAGGATTGGTAAGAGCAGACTTTTTAAAAGAGCAGAGTTTTTTTAAAATCTCACTTACTTCCACCAATGATTACTAAAACATCAATCAATAATAACTTCCCACTCAATGAGCAACTTGAGAAGCACCTGGAACTGATTGATGCTTACTCACTAAGATTGAGCTCCTTGAGTTCAACAGCAACTTGTATCTTTTAACGGAAAAATCAGTTCCAGTAACCCCCACAAGAATAGTGAAAGGAGGTGTCGAAAGCAAACACCAAAGAAGACGAAGGAAAACGATTGATTGCATGTTTTGTGGTTATCGGTAACATAGTCTGTCATGGTGCTGTTTGCCAGAATGAGTTCAAAGGGGAAAAGAATTAATGATCCATCAGAAATTCTTGAGAAGGTGCTGACCTATTAATGCAACTTGCTCTCCTTCTTTATTTTTACCATGTCATCAATTCATCACTGTCTCACTCCTACTTCACATCTCCTTCACCTCTTCCGAGTTTATATTGTTCACTTCTTCGAATATTTCACCATGGAAGCATGTACTGTTGTTGAATAGAAGAGTACTTTGTGTTTTCTTTCCTTCTTGCTTCCATATTCATCTATTAATTCGGAGCATTTCCCACCCTTTTCTCTCTCCTTAGATAGACTTATTATAAAGTGAATACTCAACAGGTACTCCATCCCGTTTACTCTTTTTCTCACTTCTCTTTCTTTTTTCCCCTACCTTCCTCTTCTTTTTTCACGCTTCACCAGCAACAGATGATGGATTGACGAATCTCCCCATTCTATTCATTAATCTGTCTTCCGTCATTTATCCCGGCGCTCTGCTTCTCATTCAAAGGGTCTAATTCCTCTTTTTCCATTTTTTCTCACTTAAACTAAAGCTGCTACCGGCCTGAGGTTCATCAGAAATTCATCAGCTATCAATCAGATCTATTCATCTCTTGACTCTTTCAATTCATTCAATTTCCTGAATGAAAATTTGTAAATAAAAAGTGTTGCTTGATTTTGTTAGCAAAATGTGAATACCTTCAATTCTTATTGGTTTGTATAGTCCATTATGTATAATTCGATCACAGATTCAATACAACGCAATCATCCAGTGCAATAGACAATTTATATCTCCTACTGGAGCTCCATATTCATGATTTATTTTTCAAGGTGACTTAGACATTTACTTGAAAAAGGCATGACTGCTTAAATATGTCATGTGTTTCAAAAAATACTAGTTCATTCATTTGAAAAGACACCACCAGAGATCGATATCTTTCTAACTTGGATTTTCCAGTAGAATATAATTTCCGTATACCACTAATTTAAAATGAAGTCAATAACAAATTCCTCCTAAAATTCATCCCTCACCACCTAAATTGAATGAATTTTATTATTTTATCATTTAAGAACGTATCTACAACATTATCTATCCTACTACAAAGTGAATAACTTATGTGTTCAATTTCATTACTGTTCCATCTCTCTCATTTCCACCCCCTCACACAAAAACGTCTCTACCATCTTTCCAACAAATCAGTTTCTTATAGAATAGTAGCAAACTGGTGTTGAGGACAAAGTTAATGATTCACCACTGGAACGCGCTGCCTTTAGTTTGCTGTGAAAAGGGTCGTCTGAGTGACTACTCTTGCTTGTTACTAGGTTCGGCTGGCTCGCACCTGTGCTTGATATATCGTTATGGCTTGGTTTATTGTACATAGCAAATATCTGTTTAATTACAGGACACCCGTAGAACACACCGGGTGTTATGAATGCTACAACCTTCCACCTACTAGACTCAGTTACAAACACTTGAGTTACATCCAGCAATGGCTTTATACGTTACCGGCGCACCTTTTTAAAATATAATTTGAATGAATTTATTCGAGACCATTAGGCAGGCCTTCGGAAAAGCAGAACAGCAGATAAACATAAGGATAACGGAGGAAATTTCTGGCAAACGCACATAATCCAAAGTTGTACCTTTTTGAAACATGTGATACCGCAAACGACCTAGAGACCTTCGGTTAGGTACCTTTCGATTCAGTTTCACACGCCTCAACACATTCGTTAGAATACATATACACTTCTTCTTATGAAATATATTATTTGCTTCCACACTTGAGAGATATTAATTTGGCACGGCACAGGGATATATTATTTGTAGGAATACATAATACAAGCGCTCACAGATAGGATTACTGTATCTATTCCTTGAAATGCACACACAGACCTCTACTATAACATCCCTTATTATTTTCTCTGGATATATGAGCTATGAGCAGGACATAGAAATGAGAAGTTGGGATTATACGGTACATCTATAATAATTAATAAACAGAGTATTCAAAGCACAAATGAATACTTGGGTTGGGATATTTTATTGTTATTGAATGGAAGTGCGATACATCTGGTATGTATCTCGTAATAGCACAAATATATGAGATTGTCTGTGCTGGTAATAATAGAGGCAATTACACCACAAATCATTTCAGCTTAGCTAGAAATACGTTTCTTGAAGACTTAGTCAACTTATCTACAAATTTTTATCAATCTTTTCATCTCAAACTGGCGTATCATAGACTTAGCATTGTCAGAAACAAATCTATTTCTAGATTTGACTAAATCTACTTTCAGATTTTTCATCTATCTCATAGAAAATTAGTGGAGTAGTATATATATATATAATCCAATCAAACACTATGACTATTGTTTTTTTCAAAAACATGAACTTCAATCTTATTACAAACCTAATAATTCATGAGCAATAGAAAAAGTCAGAAAGTCCTCTCACAACTGGACAACAAGATAATATTGAACAACTTCACATCTGAAGTAAGGTATAATGTATCAAACTTTTTGAAGAAAAGTTTTAATTGATTTATAGTTCCAGCTACTGTTGTTTTTGATAAAATAATAGTTATGAATGGATGAAATACGAAAATTATTATTATTATGAAATGAGTGATGAAGTAAAAACTCATTGAACGGTATTAGAGAGATCAGAATGACGAGGAGAGAGAATTAAGATATAGGAAAAAGTACGAAGATCAGCCACATTTTAACGGTTGGTGAGCTTGAAACAAACAAAACCAAACATGTTTCCACCCCACATTAAATCAAACGTGTCATTACTTTAGGTGGCGTTAAATAACGGACAACTCCCACAATCACTGCATGTGTGAACACTCCAACATGTTAACATGCGAAACAAAAGTTGAACAAGCGATCTCAATCTGCACCCCTATGCTCGCTTGAAACGCATCGAACAGCATTCGATTAGACCAGTATTTATTGCTACATAAATAATAACTGCTGCTGGTGTAATTTTTAAATTGATATCACACTCTGTAGGCGAAGAAGGTATGATTTATTGATTGGGCTGTGGATGATGATTTAGGCCTGCACAAATGTGTTTTATACTCTAGGTTTCCGATGATTCTCTGGAAATTTAGAGCTTTTGACAGTTTTATTTCAATTTTTTCAAACGTAGATTGGAATTGAATTCATCATAGCTCTCATACTGACCTGACTAGGGAAAGAGTGGAGGAAATTGTGAAAAGTATGCCCAATGCAAAGCAATGAAACGCCTCACAAACAATATTCTTTATATAATCAATCAATTTCCCTATTAACAATGACTGAATTACTCATAGTCAACTATAGTGAGTTAGTGAGTAAATGAATCAGTGCAATTTCTCTTTCAAATATATATATATATATATATTGTGATGAATTTTTTAAATAGACCTCATAAGAAGAGAGGAAAATTGTGATTACCTGTTAAAATGAAATAATTTGCTAAAGGAATGGTTAGCGACCGAGCGATAAAGCTTCCTTATCAGTAACTGTACATTAGATAAGAGTACCGTTCTGTACTGAATATTTTTTTTAGAAAATTATTTAATAAAACTATAATTATTCTGCAAATAAAGCACGAACCATTTATGAACTGCTCATTGAATTTTGAGGTTACACTTTGTTTACTACCGATCAGATGTTTTAAAGCAGCCCAAACACAGCTGACTGATTCAACGAATTTTAAAATGTCATGCCAGATTCATGCAAGCTATAATTTATTTCTAAAAAAGTAAAAACTATCAATAAAGGACCAAGAATTTCGAATAAAAAATAAAATGTATGTATTATTGTTGAAATTATTTATTACTTAAAAAAAATTATATTATAATGTCAAGTATTATTGTAACTAACTAGGTCATAGCATGAACATTATATTATTGATAAGAACGGCAGAAATTAATTATAACAGTCTCAAACATAATAAAAATTGTATAAGAATATCAATTTATTAACTATTACTTCAACTGAACCACATGGTGATTAATCTCTTTGGCAAGCCTAAGCCAATCATAGTGCATAGAAATAGCACCAAAAAGGTGATCGTTTGAAAACAACACATGTTAATCTACTATCAGACAACAAACCTGCCTTATCATATACGCTAGCACATGTACATTGTATGAGAGGAACTATGTCTAGGAGATTAAGCAGTTTTAAGAATTATATAAATTGAATTATTATCGTGATTAAAGGAATTATATTCTATTGCTTGCCACTGACGTCATGTCTACGTCACAATCGTTCCACCAATGGCAAATTTTTATGCAAATTTATTACACCGAGATTCTCAGAAGAAAGGTTCTAGCCAAGAAGCTTAGAGAAAATACAGCACTTCCCTTTTGAAATCCTCACCGTTCAGATCTCGTTATAGTTACCAAGACCTGTCTGTAAGATTTTCGTTCGATTTTATATGTTCTATTTGTGAGCCAATATTTTAGGCTATTCTATTTGTTATTCGTAAATCTATGTTCATCAATCGATAAATTAAAAGTCTAAAGTTAAATTATCCCTTAATTAATTTGGTGAAGGAAATATTAAATTAAAATTCCCCACGTGCTGAGACCGAAGCCTGGACCGCCGCCGATCAAACGATTTTGATCTAAAGAAGAAAACCACGACCGCCAAGGAATTTCACGTGAGTTATAACTTTAAAGGGGCCCCAATCTACGCTTCGAAAATATTTCAGTGCAGAAAAATATAAAATTTTCTTCGTTAAATTATTGGCCACACCGACAAGCGCTTTTAGTTATTAAGAGCCTAGAATTTATTCATATAGAAATTATAAGAACTTGTAGTTGATTAACTATCCTCCGCTGCCAGAACCACGACCCCGAACAATTTTAAAAAACATTTTTTATTCATTTTTCACTATTTTTTCAAAACTGTTAAATTTTATCAATTGTAAAATTCTGTCAAATCATGCATGGTGTCATGCAAGTACAAGAAAATTGCTAATCATTTTTGTTAATGTTAAACCACTTTCAATCTGTAAATCATATTCTGAATCTGCACTGTGAGATCATATATTTTATTACAATATATTTCAATTTTGTTAAGTCGTTTTCTGAGTTCGATTATTTCTTAAGCCTGTCAATTATTGTTTCTGATACGTTCTATCTCATCAAGAACCGATCGAATACGATCATTGAAATAATTGAATTAAGCTGGATATTGGAACAGGTCTAAGTGGATGTAGCGAGTGGGGTCAGATCGAGATATTTGTTCTTTGTCCTTACCTGCTCATATATCAGCTTTTATCTGTTACCAACCTCGACTTAGGAGCGAATACATCAACAGTACAGCAGATGCAGCCAGAGATCATATAATTTCCTACAATAGAGCTTAAAACCCGACAAGACTCTGTTCTCGAAATATATTCTGAACGATATTTGGTCCAAGTACCGTATTTTTAATCCTTCAGAACTTATTAGAGACGCAGTCCCGTAAATTATCTACATCGGGATCTTTGCTCGACCTGTATGATTTTATATGCTCATTCTTCACAGGTAATAATTTTAAGGTATCAGCATTCAGTGTTTAGCGTCCGCTACACTACTTATAAAAATTTCATCACCATACAATCTGTCATAAGAAGAATCAAGGGTGAGCGAACGTTTAGGCCTCCTGCGATTCCGACAATTGTATTGAATCTTGTAGTGAGTCAATCAGTCTGGTGTACACTCAGCGTCCACGCACGCAGTTACAAAATTTATAACCTCAACACCGTTGAATTAGTACAAGATTCACTCTACATATGTGAAGTCGTTAAAAAACAGCACTACATGATTTGCCGACCCAACGTGTGGCATTTAAAAAACGCTTTACATGATATATATATATATATATATATATATATATATATATATATATATATATATATATATATATATATATATATAGATTGTACTGTATCAACAGTGACACTATAGTTCACCAATGATTAAGTACGTTTTTCAAGACACTCACTCAAGGTCTAGACTTCAGAAAATACATGGATACTTTCGTATTTGTAAATTACAGAGCAATTTAGTTTCCTAGTTAATGTGACAGTTATCTCATACTACATGAGTCATCAGGACTTATGTCAACAGTTATCTTATGTCATCAGGACTATTCGCAGTTGACCTAAGAGCAGGGCTGGATTAGTGAGATTTATCAGAACCGCATACAATACCACCATAAAAATGTTCAAATCCTTCTGGAGTCGCTCACATTATTCCGTTGATAACAAAGGTATCCTCTACTCAATTTACAGCGGCTCTATTTTGATCTTCATTGTTAAATGTGAAATAATTTACAAGCGTGATTTTTCCGATAAGACCCCCGCTCCAATTAGATTTTATGATCGTTACTGAATTAAATTTATACGCGCAGCTTTCCCATGTCGCTACGGTTGGCATAGTATAAAAACGTTTTATTAAAATCGTTCGCAGACATATTGAAGGATAAATCAGGCGGATGTTTTTCCATCAGATAACAACGATGGGGGTATATTGAGGTGCAGTATAATACAACAGGTTCGTGCAGTATTTTCCGTTGTGGCTATTAAATCAAGAGATGTTTCGAATAAAAACAATGATGGTCTTTGTTGTGTGGGATACATAGAAAAGGATGGCGACATTTTTTCGTAGAGGGGGAAGTGTATTAAGGGTTGTGAATATTATCGTTTATGACTCAATACAGTAGGAGAGTGGTAACATATCGTGTCCCTGTCTCCCCTAAGCCTAACTGAAAAACGATCAGTATGTATATAGAGTGGACGTTGTATCACTAGTGTTTTTAGTAGCCTCTCTTGTCCTGTGTCATTTTGCAACCCAACTGTTTTTAAAATAGGACACGTTGCATCTGTCTGAAGCGCTCACTAAAACTGGTGGCGCACAGCATGTTGGGACATATTTTTGGCCCGTATGGGAAAAATCACTGCACTAAATATGTGTGTCCCCCAAGGAGCTAATGATGGGTATTGCCGGTGATGTGCGAATGAAACAGAAAACGATAAAAATTCGGGGATAAAAGAGAGATGGATAATCAACGAGAATAGTATATGAGGAGAGTAGGAAGAGGTGGTGATTGGAGAGGAGTAGGTGAGGGAGGCAGAAAAAGAGGGAACAGACGAGAAGCAGGAGGAGAGAGACAGAGAGAATGAGGATGAAGGAAACAGCATCAACAATGATCCAATCACCACAAGCTTGGCCTGCCTGTGTTGGACCTCTCGATAATATTCCCCGACCGATAATGCACTGAGCATCGCATATCATCCCTAAACTCACCACCAAAAAACTCGAAAAAATAACCCCAGGCCAAGCTAGATTACTCCTGATGCACAGCTGATACCAGAAATGACAATGATCACACACCAAACCCTTCCACCTCGCGTATTTCAAAGCACAAACCTGCCGGCCTCTCGTTTATCGCGCTAAACATACAATAAATAACTGTTTAATTTTTTCCTGGGGAGTTTGCTGTATGATACATACGATAATAATACCATAAACAACTGTTTTGATTTTTTGCACTGTGATATTGGTGTGTCCACTGTGTTTTGAGCCAAAAAATGACGCGATTGATAAAGTGAAATTAGTATTATCGCTTCAGTGAGCAGAATATTTCGTTGCCACATGTCTTTTCTCATTTGCGAACAATTTTTTTTCTAATTCCAATCAGAATAGATTTCAATTTTCTCCATTTTTTATTAGTACACATAACTTCCCACTGAAATTTTTTTATGGATTCATTTACTGAATAATTTTTCAGATTGTTGAAGCCACATGTTTGTTCACATTTTAATTATTTCTCTGTAAAATTTCGAATCAAGAGGACTGTTTGTTTTTATTTACATTCATTTAGAGAATGAGTATGTACATGTATTTTTCCACTTGAAAAATTCAAAAACTGAACAAACCTAATTGCATCGCTCATCAGAGAAAGATGTGAAGGATGCCATCAAATCGCTCCTGACTCAGTTTTTTATGTTATTTCTAGTTGTAAACGAACCAAACTTCAAACGTATTCCTCCTCTACTACGGTTATTGAGTAGTTTCAAAAAAATATTGTAACTTGCTAATATTTTTATTCCCAAATCAAAATATGGTCAGTTTTGCAAAAATTTAATCACTCAATTCATATTTTTTCATTTAACTATTCTTGTGAATGGATAGTAACTTTATGACGCATAATTTTAAACAATAGAATACAGATATTATCCATGAGCAAATTTATCCAATATATTTCAATAGTCTTTGAAAACCTGCCGTCATCGATAAGTTTACTATCATTCAAAATTATTCAAATTTGCAAAAACAGTGTTCTGACCGTTACTTTTATTATAGCAGGTGTTTCAGGAGCTTCTCAGAAATGATAAACATTGTAGACTCTAAAATTGTATGTTCAACATCCCACATGTCCAAAATCAAGATATTCAAGACACTCCAGCATCCCTTTAACGTTCCACAGGCAGAGATGTAAGAACTCAGCAACAACTTATTTTTCTAATCCCTCCAGTTCGGCTCAACCACCTGAATATTCAAGGAATCCAGATGCATAGCAATGTCTTCTTGCACGTCTCAGAAAACAGTTGTTGTGATTAAGTGTGAATGGGGCTTAGCACGAATGACAATACTCCGAAGTCTTCTGCGAGACTTCAAATTTCGTGAGGAGTCTCTGGATCCCCCCCTTCTTCACTCCAGCAATCACGACTAAACTGGGATCAAAAGTTTGTCCAGACTCTGAGATGAGACACCCGGAGAAAACTTCAGACCTGGACGTGTCTCTCCGCTCAGGTAATCCAATAGTACTTAGTTTGAATCCTGTTTTACTAAGAGTATTAGCGGTATTTGCATTGTGGAAATTATATTATAATTCTCAGAGTCGTACTCCTTACAGAGTCTAAGCCAGCCTTGGATAACTACCTCTCCACACTCTTGACAAACAAGATTCAACTTTTACAAACTCGCATTGATGTACTTGAGGATTTCAAGCTTCCGTAGCTGCGTCTTCTATCAAGTACCTACCTTGAACCGGCTTATTCTCTGTAGATAGGTACGTAAGATTGATACATCCAATTCAGCTTGAATAGGGGGACAAGAAAGAAAAATAAAAAGATCGAGTATAATCTCAACTAGGAATATCCATTCTCATTTATATTGGAATACTTTAGGAGAATAATAGAGAATAATTCAATATGAACCCCTAATGATTATTATTACCGTGAGCACAAGAATAAGAAGACTGTAATAATTATTTAGAATGTATATTGGGTTACCCTTACATAATTTGAGCCAAGACAAAATGTTCCTGAATTTTAAAAATATATTATAAGTTAGTGATAAGTTTAGTAATATACACCATAGTTTCAATAGACCTTGAAATGAGTAATAAAATTGAGTTATAGATACACATGGGATGTCGACGTTTAATAATAGGTGGAGAACTGTGTCTGAAAGAGTTTAGAAAAAATTTGTTCTGACAAGGCAATCGAAAAAAAACTGTTTCAAGTATTCAATGGTAGCCTAATTGCAAAGTTATTTTCTCTTTGCTGGTGATGCCATAAATATCTGATTATATATTTTTCATTACTATATTCTCCAGTTTATATTCATTTTCATTCCAACATTGAATTTATCAATATGGTTTATAAATCATACTCATATTGCTTTTCACATTGCTTGATATTATTCGTAGTAATTGTGTTTTTATGGCAAATAAAAAAATTTGGATTGAGAAAAATTACGTAATTTCTACCCCAATTCCTGTTGATCTTAACAGCCCCAATAATTGGGGTTATTGATAACCTATCATAAATCTCGGTAAACGACGCCGATATATTTTGGAATTTGTACCATATATATGAATGAAATTTGAGTTTCAAGACACAAAAAGAAATCGCCCACCTACTTTCCTAAAGAGCAGTCAGGTATCCACTAATCCACAAGCCCTGTTCACCACTTGTCATTCCAATCCAACAAAGAAGTTTGAGCGGAGGATGTAAGATTCAGAACAAAACGGAAAAACAGGGGACAAGAACGTGCCCTTTCCTCATCTCCTCCTCCTTCACCTCTCCCGTCTTCTTTTTGGAAACTGTGTAAAAAGGAGCAGCACCACCGTCGACAACATCACAAAATCCCCGAGATATTTAAAACAATAGAGGCAGAGGTGCGTGCCCCTCTCCCCCCACCATGTCACCCTGACGTCTGAGAAGGGATGATAAGATGTGAGGGGCTCACTTGGGGGAAGGAGGAGGGTGAGTGAGGGTGGTTTCAAGATAAGCTCACACTCCGGAAGATAGTGCGATAAATTACAAGAGCAAAAAACAAAACGTCGGCAGCCATCAACATTAGAGTGAGAGCGCCGAGTCGCTCTCCCCGAAACTGAAATTAGCAAAACATGGAAATAGCGAAGGGCAATAAATATGTCAACACTTTCCTTCCTCTAGACGCTGCTGTCCTCAACCTCTCTTCTCCGTCACCACTTGTCGTCTGCAACCCTAGATAAATTTCAAGCGCCTGTCTGTGTGTGTGCGTGTCAGGGGCGTACACCAACTCAACGCAACGCCTCTACACATCTACTCATTTTTCTTATTCTTTGGTTTTTCCTTTGCTTTTCTCCCCGGTTTCCTCTTTTTTATCTCATTTCTTCTGTGATTTTCTTCTTATACTTGGTTTCTACTGTTCTCTCTCTCCTCTGGTTCATTTTTTATAATTATTTACGTGTTGATTTTTTTCTTATATTTTCTTCTCCATTCACGCTTAAAATAGTCCTCTCATCGATTTCACTTCTCTTTTCTACTCCTTCAATGCTTTCTATTCACTTCCATCACTCATCATGCTTCTTTCTTTGAATTCCTCAATTATTGGTCTCTCTATCTTCTTTTCTTATCTAGGCTTGTCTTAAGTGAAGCTCCAACATTTGTATCAAATCCTCTTATTTAATAGCCCCCACTAATCTGATGATTGTGTGTTTGTTGTGAATCCTCAACCGTTTTTACCTTATTATTGGTCGTGAACATCGCCTTTTAAAATTTTTCCAGTATCCTTGATATCATTCTCTTCATCTCCCTCTATTCCTTCAGAGTTATGTGGCAAAGAGGACCAGGAGTCCTAGGTCCGCCCTAATAAAGGCGAATGATCAATCAATCTATCTATACTTTTGCATTCTCTTATTTTCGTACATTTCTCTCCCACTATCTTATTTCTCTTCTTACCCTTCTATCACCCATTTTTTACTACACCTCTCTTCCTTCCGCTTCCATCGTTTCAAACAATTTTCCTCATTCTCAACCATCCTCTTCTTCTTTCTTATTTTCCTGTTACCCACTCTTTTCTTTATTTTTCTTATTCCGAAATTATCCATTTTTGTATTTGTTCATTCTTGAATCTTTTAGTCATCCAGGACATTTTCCCCTTCTTCATTTCAATTTTCTATGGTTTCCCTGACAATACTCCACCTTCTCCTGTCCTCTCCTTTGACACTCGTTCTTAGAAAACTTCAGAATATTTTTGTGGAGTAAGAGGGAACACTAAAAAATCCCTTCTGGCAACACTATCTCCATCCCTTCTCAAAAATACCCCTTGTACCATTCTTCTCGAATTCAAAACACACAACAAATCTTTTGCATTTCTTTCTCCTTGTAGAATGTCCTGAGAAAGGATTTTAAAATACAGATCACGATTAAGGTCTCCTGATGAAACGATAGCATAAATTTCGGTCTCGTATAAATTTTGTCCATTTTCAAGCTGTAAATCAATCTGAAATGTCTGATATGTTGTGGTGTTCAGATTCGAATCCTCTACTGTTGTGATTTTCTGAGAAATTTATCAAATAGCAAGAAAAGAAATTATCATATTTCTATCGTCTCACTAGAAGTATTCAGGGAAGGATTGGAGTGAGAGAGAATAGATATTATTTAAACCATAAGATGAATGGGAAAAACTTCAAGCAGATCTAAGGGAATTTGGGAATAGTACATAAAGTTTGTTAAAACTATTAAAAGTAATGACTACTAGTCCAGTCAACGGAAGATTATACAGGGAGAAGTTTGGAACACAATTTTTGACCCCGCAGCTCTTTTAGGGATAGTAAGGGGCTAAACATATCCAAAGTCCTCAGAACTTTTTTCTCGATGCGTTGTTGTTGAGTACTAAGCCCTGAAAGTTCAAAAAATTGAAAGAAAAACTGTCTTTTCAAGCATTTCACACGTTTAAAAGTTGATATCTCGAAAACTAGAGAAGATATCAAAAAACTCTACTGAACAAAACTTGTAGGAAGCTTATCTAGCTTTATTTTTGTCCAGTTAGTCATGTCGCTGAAATGCATTGTTCTCAAGATACATGCGTATAAGCCAGAAACGGAAAAACGCAACTTTTAAACCACCCTCATCCCTTAAGCACAAGAATGAGGACTTTTGATACGTATGTCTACCTTCTAACTAGTCCAAACAAAGCTGCGAAGTCAAATATTGTGTTTCAAACAATTCCTCCGAATTTCCTTGTCAATTGATCTATTGTTGTTGAACTGAAGATTTTACACTTAACACTATAACGGCTGCAACAATCGTAGAGAGATGCGCAAAATTATGAAATAACAATAAATATATGAATATTTCAAGGGCTACTCGCTTGGCTGCTAGTGAAGATTAAATTTGTTGTGGTTATGGAAAATTTAAAACAATTGACTCAGTAGTCACCTACCTTTATGATAATGGCCCCCAATTTGGCATCCACTGGTTGAACGCGACGTTAATTATTAATGAAAAATAAAAAAACTGATCTAATGAAGTGGGCTCAGATCCCTTCCTATTTAATAATACAATTCTCTTAAAACTGCCCGAACTGTGACAGGAAAACTGTATTATAAAACAAGAACAAAATCTATCCCCTTCACCAGAACAGCCGGACTTTTACTCACAGTCCTATCGAACGAGCTCACACACCAAAAAGTAAAATTTTGGGTATTAATATATAACTCAGTCAATGCCAAACATGAAGCCATTTCAAATACATATTTTTATCAGTCGCACAAGCGAGCACGTTTGTTATGAAAAACAAAAGAGAAGCTACAATAATTTTGATAACAAGTGAAATAAACAATCTTTCTGTCGATGACAAAACTGTTCAAAGACAAAAACATTGTTCATTAAACTTTCGTAAATTAAAAACTCTAAAATCCTGATCAATATGAGATAAATATATGATTTAATATATATGTCCCATATGACCAGGTGACAGTACTAAGCCCTGAAAGTTCAAAAAATTGAAAGAAAAACTGTCTTTTCAAGCATTTCACACGTTTAAAAGTTGATATCTCGAAAACTAAAGAAGATATCAAAAAACTCTACTGAACAAAACTTGTAGGAAGCTTATCTAGCTTTATTTTTGTCCAGTTAGTCATGTCGCTGAAATGCATTGTTCTCAAGATACATGCGTATAAGCCAGAAACGGAAAAACGCAACTTTTAAACCACCCTCATCCCTTAAGCACAAGAATGAGGACTTTTGATACGTATGTCAACCTTCTAACTAGTCCAAACAAAGCTGCGAAGTCAAATATTGTGTTTCAAACAATTCCTCCGAATTTCCTTGTCAATTGATCTATTGTTGTTGAACTGAAGATTTTACACTTAACACTATAACGGCTGCAACAATCGTAGAGAGATGCGCAAAATAATGAAATAATACATGAAATTGAAGAGAATATGATGCTCTATGAGCTCATGATTAGCACAGATTTTATTAATCAATCGTTGAAAAGTTATGAGGCCAAAAAAATTAGAAAATCGGAGCCAGGAGGGTTTTCTTAAAAATGTTACACCTTCGAGAGCTCATATCTAGAAAACTATGAGAGATATGGAAAAATGTTACAGATGAAACTTGTAGGCTAATTTATAAGCTTTAATTTTGTACTTGATAAAATCTCCGAAAGCCGCATATTGTTCGAGATACATGCGAAAAATCGAAATATGGTACTTTCAAACCAACCTCACCCCTTAGCACAAGGAGGGGGTGTTTACCCCCTTACTATCCCTAAAAGAGCTGCGGGGTTAACACGTGTGTTTCAAACTTTTTCCTCTATACCTTTTTTTTGAGCATTCGTTGTCTGGACTATAATTTAATTTCACTGGAAATTTTCAATCATAATTTGCATAATGCATCTCTTTCAAGTTTAGAAATAGCAAACCTTCATTAGTGACTCCCACTCATCAACACTGTTGGATACATTTCATTCGTTATCCGGCACATCTCAATAATTCATTCAAATCAGAAATCAGAATCTTTATAATAAATTATGACATTCAAATAATTATGTTATTCTTCAACTACTCCCAATCTGCATGAATAAGACATAAAAAATAACTCAGATACTCATTGAGTAACTGAAGGAATTTCGTATCATCGCTCTAAAGAATAGTATCTACAACTAATGCAGTTGGGTACTTGCAGTCGTTTCAACAGTTACTTATTCATTTATGAATCGGAAAACAAGTTCTAGTTTTTAGAACAAACGAGAAAAGTATGTTTCGGGCCAGCCAAATAAAAATTTATTGTCATGATTGGTAGTTTTCTGACCACAGAAGCTGAAAGTCAGCCATTGGTCGAGTAAAGTCACCCCCACTGTGGCCGAAGCATTCAAGTATCAGCTAAGCATTCAAGTAAGGCGTGTCTAGGTCAATGGCATTATAGGCTATTTTCTATCAATGGGCCGACATTGATAATGATGTAACAACTGAAACTTGTTTCTCGGTCTCTTAAAATAGTTGTGAGAACTTCAGGTTTTATTATTCATATTACACCTCTAGGCATCATTGAACCATTGTGATGAACAATTCACAACTATAAGAAGAGTTTAATAAGACAAATCAAATGGTATTTATAGTCTCATGATACTTTCCATAGTGTTATTATAATTATTATTTATTCCATTCATGAGACTATAACTGAATAACCATCGACACGTATTTTAGCCTTGATAACAACCAGAACAAGTTACTCGTCATCTTTATCAATAGTTTGTGAAATTTTGCAAAGTTATTTCATTCAATATCAAAGCTACTATTTAAAGTAACTCTATACAGTTTCTTTATACAGTAAGTGTATTCAGTATCACTTGACATTATTCCACTGTATCAACACACAGCTCAGTCTCGCGAGTGATATGGAAAAGTAGTGGTGTCCATGAACTGAACTCAGCGCAAACGAAAGCTTCAAAACAAACATCCATAATACGGCAGAAAGCTGAGCTTTTCAAAAACCTGAACACTCATCGTCGGTGTTGAGCATATTTAACGGTTAACAATTAAAATGGAAATGGAGTTTGGGAAGGTTTCGAGGGAATGAGGGGTTGTTTTGGAAAGGAGGGAGTGGTTTTTGGGGATGTGAGGAGGTATTTAGAGGGGGAAACAAAGGCGATCACAGTCCGGGATCAAATTACAAAAGGTGCTTATTGCTAGGCAACTTTGCTTATTGCTAGGCAACTTGTAATTGGGTTGCAGGCACTTGTTTGAAGTCAGCCGGTCATCAACTACAGCGAGTTGCTTCGGCATGCTCACTAGAAGTATTCAGGGAAGGATTGGAGTGAGAGAGAATAGATATTATTTAAACCATAAGATGAATGGGAAAAACTTCAAGCAGATCTAAGGGAATTTGGGAATAGTACATAAAGTTTGTTAAAACTATTAAAAGTAATGACTACTAGTCCAGTCAACGGAAGATTATACAGGGAGAAGTTTGGAACACAATTTTTGACCCCGCAGCTCTTTTAGGGATAGTAAGGGGCTAAACATATCCAAAGTCCTCAGAACTTTTTTCTCGATGCGTTGTTGTTGAGTACTAAGCCCTGAAAGTTCAAAAAATTGAAAGAAAAACTGTCTTTTCAAGCATTTCACACGTTTAAAAGTTGATATCTCGAAAACTAGAGAAGATATCAAAAAACTCTACTGAACAAAACTTGTAGGAAGCTTATCTAGCTTTATTTTTGTCCAGTTAGTCATGTCGCTGAAATGCATTGTTCTCAAGATACATGCGTATAAGCCAGAAACGGAAAAACGCAACTTTTAAACCACCCTCATCCCTTAAGCACAAGAATGAGGACTTTTGATACGTATGTCTACCTTCTAACTAGTCCAAACAAAGCTGCGAAGTCAAATATTGTGTTTCAAACAATTCCTCCGAATTTCCTTGTCAATTGATCTATTGTTGTTGAACTGAAGATTTTACACTTAACACTATAACGGCTGCAACAATCGTAGAGAGATGCGCAAAATAATGAAATAATACATGAAATTGAAGAGAATATGATGCTCTATGAGCTCATGATTAGCACAGATTTTATTAATCAATCGTTGAAAAGTTATGAGGCCAAAAAAATTAGAAAATCGGAGCCAGGAGGGTTTTCTTAAAAATGTTACACCTTCGAGAGCTCATATCTAGAAAACTATGAGAGATATGGAAAAATGTTACAGATGAAACTTGTAGGCTAATTTATAAGCTTTAATTTTGTACTTGATAAAATCTCCGAAAGCCGCATATTGTTCGAGATACATGCGAAAAATCGAAATATGGTACTTTCAAACCAACCTCACCCCCTTAGCACAAGGAGGGGGTGTTTACCCCCTTACTATCCCTAAAAGAGCTGCGGGGTTAACACGTGTGTTTCAAACTTTTTCCTCTATACCTTTTTTTTGAGCATTCGTTGTCTGGACTATAATTTAATTTCACTGGAAATTTTCAATCATAATTTGCATAATGCATCTCTTTCAAGTTTAGAAATAGCAAACCTTCATTAGTGACTCCCACTCATCAACACTGTTGGATACATTTCATTCGTTATCCGGCACATCTCAATAATTCATTCAAATCAGAAATCAGAATCTTTATAATAAGTTATGACATTCAAATATGTTATTCTTCAACTACTCCCAATCTGCATGAATAAGACATAAAAAATAACTCAGTTACTCATTGAGTAACTGAAGGAATTTCGTATCATCGCTCTAAAGAATAGTATCTACAACTAATGCAGTTGGGTACTTGCAGTCGTTTCAACAGTTACTTATTCATTTATGATTCGGAAAACAAGTTCTAGTTTTTAGAACAAACGAGAAAAGTATGTTTCGGGCCAGCCAAATAAAAATTTATTGTCATGATTGGTAGTTTTCTGATCACAGAAGCTGAAAGTCAGCCATTGGTCGAGTAAAGTCACCCCCACTGTGGCCGAAGAATTCAAGTATCAGCTAAGCATTCAAGTAAGGCGTGTCTAGGTCAATGGCATTATAGGCTATTTTCTATCAATGGGCCGACATTGATAATGATGTAACAACTGAAACTTGTTTCTCGGTCTCTTAAAATAGTTGTGAGAACTTCAGGTTTTATTATTCATATTACACCTCTAGGCATCATTGAACCATTGTGATGAACAATTCACAACTATAAGAAGAGTTTAATAAGACAAATCAAATGGTATTTATAGTCTCATGATACTTTCCATAGTGTTATTATAATTATTATTTATTCCATTCATGAGACTATAACTGAATAACCATCGACACGTATTTTAGCCTTGATAACAACCAGAACAAGTTACTCGTCATCTTTATCAATAGTTTGTGAAATTTTGCAAAGTTATTTCATTCAATATCAAAGCTACTATATAAAGTAACTCTATACAGTTTCTTTATACAGTAAGTGTATTCAGTATCACTTGACATTATTCCACTGTATCAACACACAGCTCAGTCTCGCGAGTGATATGGAAAAGTAGTGGTGTCCATGAACTGAACTCAGCGCAAACGAAAGCTTCAAAACAAACATCCATAATACGGCAGAAAGCTGAGCTTTTCAAAAACCTGAACACTCATCGTCGGTGTTGAGCATATTTAACGGTTAACAATTAAAATGGAAATGGAGTTTGGGAAGGTTTCGAGGGAATGAGGGGTTGTTTTGGAAAGGAGGGAGTGGTTTTTGGGGATGTGAGGAGGTATTTAGAGGGGGAAACAAAGGCGATCACAGTCCGGGATCAAATTACAAAAGGTGCTTATTGCTAGGCAACTTTGCTTATTGCTAGGCAACTTGTAATTGGGTTGCAGGCACTTGTTTGAAGTCAGCCGGTCATCAACTACAGCGAGTTGCTTCGGCATGCTCTGTGGAATTTCATTGGCTGGTATGGGTTTGGATAGATGTGAAAGAGTCGCATGCCATTCATTTAAATATAACTTGGGAATTTGCATACTGTGTCGACAAGAGGTGTTTATTACATGCATTTGAAAGGGAATATTAGTTGGGATGTCAATTTGTGAATAAGTAGTTTTCATTTTAAATCATTCATTTTTAAATAAATTATGAATATTATTCGAGATTATTCGAAATATGAATATATGAGAATTATTGTTCATTTGATAATCAGTCAAATGAATGATGACTTATTCATAAACAAGATTCAAATGAATAAAAAAAATTATTTTCACTTTGGTTTGTGATTTTCAACTTACGGATATTAATTCATAAGCAGTTGTGAAAGGATTCTATAAGAATAGTTCTCAGTTCTGACATGACTGTTCAACTACTTCAGAGGATGCAGCGTGCGCATAACTACTGTGTCCGCTTCATCTTCAACCTCAGACGGGACGACCATGTGACTGAATACTTTGACCGACTTGGACTCATGAAGCTACATGAATGAAGGTCATTCCATGCTGTTCTCCTTTTGCATAAAGTGTTGAAAACTCAGACACCCAAGTACTTAGCTGAAGACTTTCACTTCTTGAGTGACATTGGTCGGGGTGGTACCCGACATGGTCCCCATCTGCTGGCTGTCCCAATTCATAGGACAGTCATGTTCAACAAGTCCTTTCTTGTGACAGCTTGTGGATTGTGGAACACATTGCCTGTTGAGCTGAGGCGAATTGAGGAACCTCGTCGGTTTGGCGCGGCTGTTTTCAGGTGGATCAGGGGTGGTGTGGGTGGCTGGACCTAGCTCATGGTTCATTGGCCAGTTTTTCTTTCTTTTTCTCAAAACAATTAAATATTTATTATTTCTCTTTCTTCCTCTTCTTCTTCTTTTTCTACTTCTACTTCTTCTTTTGTAACATTGTATTATTTTTCAGTTTTTATTATTTAATTTCTATTCATATCTTAATTATAATTTAAGTTTTGTTATTATTTTTTTCTCCATTGATTATTTTTTGTATTTCAATAGTGTTTATTTACCTTGTTTGTATATATTGTATATATATTTTTTCCTTAATTTGATTTGTTTAATCTAGCAATTATTTAGCGTTGTATTGGAGGGTTGAGTGTAAGAGAGGGCCGGCTGCGCCCTAACTCCGCCCTCCTAGGAAAAAATAAAGGCAGCCATTCTATTCTATTCTATTCTATTGTGAGAACAGCTTAATAATATATTTTAATTTTCCATGAACTCATTCAGGTCGAATCAATTCAAGTATCCAAGCCGAAATCTAACTGAACTCCCCAATTACTAATCTAATAAGAACTTACAAAATCATAATCTAATGTGAATTGACGCCTTGAAGCACATTTTCTGATCGCATTCATTCAAATTCCATCAGTGAGCGACAAAACATTGAACTAATCTCATTTCACAGGATGCGTTCGAACAAAGAAGATGGGAAACAAAGTTTGAGGCGCAGCGCTTCCGATCTGAAGATGTTCATCAAAAAGTCCCAAATTTAATTTGAATATTCAAAAGTTGTAATTCGAATGTAAATCACATTCAATCCTTCTGGAACGGTGTTTGTGAGAGATCATCATAAATTAAAAAAAGCTGATTGTTCACTGCAATTCTTGATTATCCACTTCGGGGAGATAATATTAATATTTCAATAAATTTTTCCTAGGAATAATTGATTGTTCAACTATTTTCCAAGAAAAATGTGTAGAGAATTTCTCTGTTTCTCATAAACACTACATATGATTCTTGAAAGAATTTTTCTGTGACGTAATAAAATCTGGATGAATTGAAAATAGGGCCTATAACCATCCGTGGTAATTTTAGAATCTATAGGCAAATTTCAAGTTAAGGCTGTGCGAGTGTTAAAAATAAACTTTCTACTTGTGATATTTTACAGAGTTTTTCAATTTGTATATCAACAAGCTATCAAAATGAAAAGGTTTTCTCAGGAAAACATTTTTTTCCGATCATTACTTTTTGAGATATGAGCGACTGAAGTTTGGATTTTTGGGACAGAACATTTCAAATTCGGTTCGATATAAATTTATGAGATTCAGAGGATGGATTCTTCATGGTATTGTTGATCTATAAAAACAAAAGTTCTCTGAAAATATCAATTTTTGGAAAAGTTATTCAATTTACCAAAAATAGCTCAACTAAAAGTTATTTTTGGTTATTTTTAGTGAATTGTATAACTATCTCAAAAATTGATTTTTTCAGAAAATTTTTGTTCTACTAGATCAAAAATACTATGAAAAATCTATCCACTGAATCTCATGGATTTATCTCTTACCGAATTTGAAATGTTCTGTCCCAAAAATTTAAACTGTAGGCGCTCATAACACAAAAAGTAATGATCAGAAAAAAATTTTTCCCTGAGAAAACGTTTTCATATTGATAGCTTGATGATATACAAATCAAAAAACTTTGAAAAATCTCAGGAGAAGAAAGTTTATTTTTAGCCTTTGCACAGCCTTAATCAGTTCAGACGTGATGATGCGTCATTTCTATCCCCTACATGTTCAAGCCGATTCTTTACTATATTATGTTGTTAGAGATTATCACAATCGCTACAGCTGCTACAGTAATATTATTATGTTTCTTTGGCCTGTGATCTATATTATGTCCTGTAACATCTTCTCAGTATCATTGATACATGATCTGCCAGTACTTGTATCAAAACACTGCTACACATTGATACCAACTTATCAATTTCTCTATGAGCTTCCTTTATATACAAACTCATTCTACAACAATGTATGCCGCATGAAATTTCAATTCCCATGAATGAAATCTGAACATTAATTATGGAGAATCTAGAAGGATAATTCAAATTTGGGCTTCGGAGTGATCAAGATTTGATATTTTTAGAATCTTTGTGCAAAATTTGGAGATCTAAATCATTCCCGTTTTTTCCGGTTTGTAATCCATAAGTTGACAGACAAACAAACGAGCAAACAAAACCCTACTCTCTCTTATGATATAGATGATTCTTATTCTCTGAAAGGGTCTAACACTACCATGCCAATGGAATGTTCAGTAATTCTCCATCCAATAATCATCAACATTTGCAGTAATCATTCCAATGAAGAATATAGTATCCGACTCTATGTAAGACTACAGGTGTTCATCTACATGTGTTATCTCACCTACTGACACCACTGCTATGAATGGATAAATGAATAATCATTTTGAATTGTGAGAGTTCTAGAAAATACCCAAGGACAACATTCAAGAGATGTGGTAAATTCTTGATCAAATCCAACAACTTGGCTATGGCAACAAGTCTTACAAAATAAAGCAAAACGCATTTCAGTAATGTATAACAATAAAGAGATTGAGGTATAACACAGATGAACAAGGAAGTTATTGGCTCAACCTGCTCCCTCGACAAGAAATTCGTGAAGAACAACCGATATAATAAGAGAAAAGGGAGTTCCAAGATGATGCCCGTTTTACAAAATGTACTTTGAATATAAACTTGTACTGCACAGAGATCCAGGCTTTACATTGGTGATCCTGCTGATACAGTGTTGAAGCCAACTTCAACTTCTAGCGATAATATATTAGACCAAGATAATACACTAGAAGGCATTGGAGTTGAATTCTGTTGAATAAGTAAAGCCAGGCTTACAATATCATACTCTGCGTAAACGTTGGGCAGTCTTATTACGCATACGTCGACTGAAAAACGTAACATGTTACGTCCAAAGTAGCCGAGCTTAGGGGTTGTTTGGCTTTCTGAGACTTGTCTGCCCTGTTTGAAACCCTTCGTTTAAACACTTTCGCGCACCCTGACACGAGCGCGCAAATCCTCTTTCATCCCTCGGGTCCAAAGTCCTTCTTTCAACACCCCTTATTTCTGACCCTTACCTCTTAATCCCTCTTCCACCTTAATACTCAAGGCTCCGGCTCAATTAACATTTTCCTATTGTTTCGCCGAGTAATCCTAGCAGCTACTCACCAAGAATTTCATATTATATTCAAGGCGAAAAATAAGTGCAACTGCTGCTGGATTAGTTTGTTCTTCTCAGCAGTGCTCTGTTTTAATGTGCAATGGCCCCGTGTTAATCATATCAACAACTAAGACTGGCCAAATGTTGCGAAAACGAGAATTTCTGAGAGGGAGTTTGAGCTGATAAACCCATATGCTACATCAGGGAGTATAAATTATTTTAAAGGGTCAGAATCCTCCAACTTCACATTTTTCCAAAGATTTCAATTTGATGATCAACTATGATGGTATAAGGAAGATAATTCAAATACTCGGACCATATTATTTCTCCATTATCTCTCCTAGAGACTTTTGCTTAAAAATGTTGTTGTTCATAATAATTTATTACTCATTTACTTGGAAGGTATTGTTTCTAAAAGTCATTGACTGGTCACTGTTTTCAATATAATTATGATGTAATTCCTTCAAATTGAGACATTTGAATTCTCCTCAAGTGATTAATAATAATTTCAAATAATAAGTTTTGATATTTTCTTTAATATTTTTTTCAATTATATTTCATTATCTTATATTTAATGAGCTTTAATGAAGTATGCATTTTCATTTGGGGACGAAATTCACTGTGATTTGAAGAGGATTCCCCAATTTTTTTAATAATTTGGGAAAAACTAGAGCGGTTAGTAGGATAGGCCTACACTTGAACTGGCGAACTGATTGCGTAAAATGAGAACATAAACATGTTAACACCATCATTCCATTAACAATAAATGGAAGATTCCCAGCTGTATAGACCGTCTCATAAGATTGATAATTAATAATTGTCATCATGTTAGTTTTTTTAGTACCTCGCTATACAAATAAACAAGAAAAAACAATATATTCATAAAGAGCTAATAGTTCTGTAGATTCATCTATATTGAACTACCCAATTCCCCCCGGAATGAATTTATTCCAGATAACTTGTCGGAGCAAAGGGGGAGCAAATGTGATATAAATGAGCAGACAAACAATCAGTCTCATCTTCTTTGAACTTGATTCAAATTTAAGCCTCCATGTTTATTCAATTTTCAAGAAGGCGAATTGGAGCGTCGAGTTTCTGGGTTATGAATCATCAAGATATTTGATGACAAAGAAAAAGTAAATATCAAGGGTTGAGACAAGAATCTTGGTGTTTGATTCTTCATTCCACTTCATACTTCTACTCGAGCATATGATGATGGCAAATAATGACTCGAACTGTACTCACCATTTAACTCTACTCCACTCCACTCTCAATCTATCTATCGTTCTCCAGTAGGAATGAGACCTAGAAAATCAGTGGAACAAAGACAGCCAATCAGATAAGTTATAGAATCAGGAAGGTCTGAGATCACCCTCTCTACGCAAATGTCAGATGAAGATATGTATGATCAAATAAAAGTCCACAAAGCCACTGTCACTGGAACGTCTCTACAACTTCATCTTGAGTGAGTCTTCAAGAAGTCAAAGATGATTCTCTGGATAAATAATTCCAAAGGGGTAAGTGAGCCTGTAGTATGTAAAGATATGAATATGCAAATATAAGCCTACAATTCAGAGACCACCTCTGCTTCATCTTGAAGGAGTCATATTCAATGCAAATATGATTTTATGAAATACCGGAGACAAGTGGGTGCGTAGTATGTAATTTGTCAACATACTTGAGATGTGGGCCTACTTTAAAGGAACTTTGGTTGTTTCAATTGTTCGATGTGAACACTGAACAGTCAGTATACAGTGAATTTCATTTGAACAGTAAATAAAGACGATTCAAACACTTCTTGCACATTAAAAATTAAACTATGAACGAGTTCATTTGGATCTTGAACTGAATTTTTATGACGTTTAACAATCTGTTCTCCCTGTAGATCATGAATAAATTGGATAATAGTAATTCTATATTTCCTACTGATGATGCTATTATTTGACAAATCGGAGGGAAATTATTCTCTGAATCAGAAGATTTTGAGTTTTTATCATTTTTAGGAATGATAATGGAAAAAACATATTTGTTCTGGGACAATTTTTTTACACCAACTTTTTTTCGATGAAAAATATATTGAGAGAGAAATCAAGTTCTTTAACAGCGTTCGCACTTAAGTATTCAAATGTTAGTCACATCAGAATTAAAAACGATTCAATATTTATCAAGACTAATTTATCAAACCTTTCTTTATCTGATTCATTTACAAACTTCAAAATCAGATGTGAAAAGTCATTTTTCGATTCATATTTTCATAAATAACTCATAACTATTTAGATTTTTTTAATTTTGGGGGAATATTTATTCAAAAAAAAGTTCCCATTAGAATTAATAGTTTCATGAGAATCTATTCCAGAGGATAGAATTATAAGGATAAGGATCTTAACTAATCTGAGACTACACTAAATCATTCCATACATCTTCTCCAAGTTCAATACTCGGTTGAATATTCGCCAAGTAGCATCTCTTAATAGTTCTAGTTAGATCATCAATTATGGATATCCCAGCCTTTGTACGAGCGTACATTCATTTGCCACCCTTCCCTTCACACAGCGCTATATCCCTTGATCATCATCCCATACCAGTAAACAACTTTGAACCACGACTTGGGGTTTGAACTGGCTGGCAATCTCCAAGACGTAATTATTCAAAGACCGTTACCAGCCACCGATAGTTGAAAAGGATGATTTGCAGGTCTTGGTGTGGAAACAGGGTTTGTTGCCAGGGTTTATCTATCCAATCCACCGTTACAAGATCTGGGTTATCTGAATGTGTCGGTCCAGAACATCTTCGAGTGTGAGTTTGGACCTACGTAATCGCTTCGCGTAGGCTATTCTCCGCCATCCCACACCAAACTTCTTCAAAACTTGAACAATAACTCCTTCTCAAGTTTGGCCCCCAAACCCAGTCGAATAAAACGGGTTTGGTTTCCGATTAAATGCACATTTGTCATCCTTGCAAGTCCGAGAACGCCGGCAAGAAAGTGAGGATATCAGGTCGGAGGATCGCCTTGATCACCCTCAGTGTGCTCCTTAACACTTGCTTGCACCCGAGAGATTTCCACCGGGAAATTATCGATGACCCTTTCTTAAGAAGATTCCGCGGTTGAGCTAAATGAGCCGAAATGATCATTAATTTCGATTCCAATGATTGAGTCGGGGCGGCTAATTACAGAACGCGAATATTAGGGAGATGCTAATATCTGGAATCTCAAATCGCGGGAGAAACGCGCGCGAAAACGAGCAATTGCGCGGGAAAAGGGGTAAAAGCGGTAAAAGACCAGGAAAGGGTGCAAGAGCGCGGGAAGCAGAGGGGGTGTAGAAGAGCGGCAAAATACACTCTTGCCAACTTCTTATATATAACCGCCTGGACTTAAAATGTCACCCAACCAACTGAGAATATCTTGTGGGATCATTGAAGCATACCGCTCGACTCGCTCAAGAGGAGCTCCACCTTCTTTGCAATCTTCAATCTTTTCGGATGAAATTTGTGAGGCGGCTTCCTCAATTAGGTGCGATTGCGTCGTCGTAATTTTTCAAGATATTGCAGAGAAAAAAAAACTTCATTCCAAGTTGTGAGATGAGTCATTTTTATTTTTTTAACTACATGCACAATCAATATGATTTGAATAAATTATTGATTAATGTCCTCTTCATCTCCTTCTGGCTTCCACGGTATAGGCATAATTACTTGTTCCGATCTTCGAAATAGCCTTTTGAAAATTGAAATATTATAATTGAGATTCATTTTTAGAATCATATCCAGTTCTGAGGCCACCTTTTCCTTTGTCTCTCAACGTCTCTCCTACCTGCTGGTTTTTAATTGAGAGTTTAAAGAGGGATTCTACCGGTTGTCCATTAGTAAATAATATATGAATATGAATAATGAATATGAATATGAATAATATATATGAATAATTATGTATATATATGAATATTCGTGAATGATTCCACTTTTAGTCAGGAAATGGGTAGTTATGATACAGTGATATTTATTGCAACATCAAATAGTCCATTCACTATATACATAGATGTTTGCAATGTAAGCTGCATTGAGCTGCATTGGTGTTTGGAATGTAAGCTGCATTGAGCTGCATTGGTGTTTGGAATGTAAGCTGCATTGAGCTGCATTGGTGTTTGGAATGTATGCTGCATTGAGCTGCATTGGTGTTTGGAATGTAAGCTGCATTGAGCTGCATTGGTGTTTAGAATGTATGCTGCATTGAGCTGCATTGGTGTTTGGAATGTAAGCTGCATTGAGCTGCATTGGTGTTTGGAATGTATGCTGCATTGAGCTGCATTGGTGTTTGGAATGTAAGCTGCATTGAGCTGCATTGGTGTTTTGAATGTAAGCTGCATTGAGCTGCATTGGTGTTTGGAATGTATGCTGCATTGAGCTGCATTGGTGTTTGGAATGTATGCTGCATTGAGCTGCATTGATGTTTGGAATATAAGCTGCATTGAGCTGCATTGGTGTTTTGAATGTAAGCTGCATTGAGCTGCATTGGTGTTTGGAATGTATGCTGCATTGAGCTGCATTGGTGTTTGGAATGTATGCTGCATTGAGCTGCATTGGTGTTTGGAATGTATGCTGCATTGAGCTGCATTGTGTTTGGAATGTAAGCTGCATTGAGCTGCATTGGTGTTTTGAATGTATGCTGCATTGAGCTGCATTTGTGTTTGGAATGTAAGCTGCATTGAGCTGCATTGATGTTTTGAATGTAAGCTGCATTGAGCTGCATTGGTGTTTGGAATGTATGCTGCATTGAGCTGCATTGGTGTTTGGAATGTATGCTGCATTGAGCTGCATTGATGTTTGGAATATAAGCTGCATTGAGCTGCATTGGTGTTTTGAATGTAAGCTGCATTGAGCTGCATTGGTGTTTGGAATGTATGCTGCATTGAGCTGCATTGGTGTTTGGAATGTATGCTGCATTGAGCTGCATTGGTGTTTGGAATGTATGCTGCATTGAGCTGCATTGGTGTTTGGAATGTAAGCTGCATTGAGCTGCATTGGTGTTTGGAATGTATGCTGCATTGAGCTGCATTTGTGTTTGGAATGTAAGCTGCATTGAGCTGCATTGATGTTTTGAATGTAAGCTGCATTGAGCTGCATGGTGTTTGGAATGTATGCTGCATTGAGCTGCATTGGTGTTGGAATGTATGCTGCATTGAGCTGCATTGGTGTTTTGAATGTAAGCTGCATTGAGCTGCATTGGTGTTTTGAATGTAAGCTGCATTGAGCTGCATTGGTGTTTGGAATGTATGCTGCATTGAGCTGCATTGGTGTTTGGAATGTATGCTGCATTGAGCTGCATTGGTGTTTTGAATGTAAGCTGCATTAGTGCTTAAAATCTATATTGTAGTTCTGATTTAAAATAATATATTGTTTGGATTCATAGGAGAAATCCACAACCAATTTTTTCATGCACAATTTTCTACTGCTAGATACAGAGTGTCTCAAGAACTTAGAATTTTCTGTTCATTTTCTAGTTTCCAGCTATTCCCGCCAAATCCAGTCATTGAACAGAAAAATTCGCTATCGCCTTTTTTAGCTTGAGAATTTTTAAATGAAATTGAATTATTTGGAGTTCTCTATTTTGAATGAGTATTAAATTACAATTTTCCAGAATCTCGAGGAACACCTGATAATAATGATCTCATTACTCCGTAAAACACCGTATTTTGAGCTTCAACCATCATCACCAACTTGAGTATCCTCAGATTGAAATTTCGCACAATAATATAAATTCTTAAGATTATGTTCTATGAAAATCAACCGATAGATGCACTCAATTCCAGTATTTTCCTGTGGAGAAGCTTGCATAAGGACACCTCAAGGATCAAAAATTCAAACACTCATAACTTATGAAACAATGATCGGATTTCCTCGTACCACAGCTAGTAACGAATATGGTTTAATAGGAGGTCAACAGCGTTATGAAACCTTGAAAAATGTAAATTTTTTTGATATTTTTCATTGATTGAAATCCGAACAATCTCACTAATACGTAACATTTTCTTCCTCGAATGAGAAACTCTGATTAGGCTAACATAAAATCATTCAACTCTCACGTCATCTTGTGATAGTCATTCATTATTGATACTCAAACACCAAGAAAGCCTGCTGAAATCTATCAACATATAGTTTATCTATAGATATCTATCGAATTTCCTATTCTGTACCACGGAGTGAAAAACAGAGTTCAAGGGTTCCTTGAAAATAGTTCAAGGAACATAGAACAAAGGTTCCTATTTCTGTGAGTGTACTTTCAGAAAATATTATGTTTATTGTGTTGTGTTTCTGGTGAATACAATTTGAAGATTCATGTCTTTTAATAAATGAGATCGCCCTGTCTGAGAAACTCTATTTCCACAAATTCACTGCAACACCTTTGAAGCCTCATGCTTGATCCCGTTTCAATTTTGTCACTTGAGTTTCCACCTCTCTACCCGCCGCCCTCAGCACTATGCTGATCTCATCTTGGTGATGACGACGGCATAGAGAATATTATAGGAGGAAATGCCTACAGGGTGTCCCAGCAGCCACACGAAATTGTGCTGTCAGCAATTTTAATTACGGCGTCAACACCGGCGCAGAAGGGTTTTAAGCGGTGATAGTTGTTGTTTCTGGACGTTGAGCGTGACTCAAAGGCGATGCTTTAATTCAAACGATGCTTGGAAATGGATTATTCAGAAGGAATCGTGTAATCCAGAAGGAGGCCACCAGATGGAAGCAGCGTCGTGTCGCCTTGGCTTATTGTCCATTACTGGTTTTCGCTTTGAAGTGGCCGCTCCTGGAAGAAGCCAGGATTACAAGAATGTGCCGGTGGCGCGCTCTCTCGGACAACTGCGGAATTACACGCCTGTCATGTCCCGAAATCCGCCTGAATGATAAAACAAAGTCAACTCCTCGCCAACTCCAACACCTCCCAACCCAAAACTCCTAAACAGCTCAGCCTTGTCTCTCGACCTTCTATCCACGCTATCAACTTGGAAGAACTCTTATGATAGGGTCCCAGAAATTTATGGTAGCAACCGTTGTTTTCACATTTGTATAAAGGTATAGATGTTTTAGTCACGTTATGAAGAAAAGCTTGAAGTCACTGCTACCTGTAATAGGCAGGAGACCTATTTTTTTGTCATGATGAGCCATATTGAGAATGAGGAGTACTGAATTATAGAACTTGGGAGACGAGGAAGTACACGATGAATCTATTGCTTGTATTATTTCATCCTTTAAAAAAAAAAAACGTTTTTATCCAACAGGGCCAGCAAAAACTGGGTTTGTTCGCTGGCATACATGATAAACAGAGATAATGTTGAAACAGAAAGAGAAAGGGTGAGAAGAGAATGAAACTTTTGTATAATATTGATGAAAGTATCGAATTGTAGTTTTGTTATTTTTGACATGTTTGGAGTTTTATATCCTTATCAAGCCCTTATAACTGAAAATTGGAAGGATTGGGAGAGAGAAACTGGCGATCTATCTCTTAACTGTTTCTCTCCCGAGTTAATTAATGGAATGGCGGAAATAGTCTGGAATGAGGTAGGATTTCATATTCCCAGTGAATTTCCCACATTTTTCAGTTATTATATACTATCTCAATGTGATTTTGTCATCTGGAAATATTACTTTTGAAACGGAAATATTACGTATTCTAGGAAATTTTTTGAAGTCATAGATTGAAATATGAAATAGATTCTTCAATTAGAAAGCTGAGGTTGACCGTTTCCCACTCCTCTAAATATGATTCATGAGTTGTAAAATAACTTCCTGGTGGTTCAGAAGCCACCTGTAGCATTAGGTCCATTCTTCTCTCATTGTCATCCGCCTCATTACCCACGCACAAGCCTAGAGCTCATGTGAGCATGCATCACACTCAGCAGAATTCAATTTTTATATTCTACAAGACTCATTCATGTAGGATGACATCAAAATAAAGAACTTCGATGTATATAGCTTCGCATTGAATCAAAGTGAGGGAGCCTTGTCGTGATTTATCATATTATTCATAATCATGTAGGACATGACAATAGTCCTTGGAAATTCAGCATAACTCTATGTAACTATGTACTAAGTTGTTTGTTATTCACTCACACACGCGCACAAACTAACCACCATACAAACACAGATTACACAAAGTATATTATTATCATGCACAATATAAGATGAATAATATCTAGTAACAAGGTAACATCGTTATTTGAGAATAATGACCTTTAAGACGAGAAACTGATAATGGATAATACGACTGAAAGATGAATGTCGTTGAACAGACCAATTTCGGCTGAGAACAGTGTTATAAATCAATTTAGTCAAAATAGAACTGGAAGAGCTACTTTGATGAGTCAAACAGCATAGCCTAAAAATTTAAGGGGGAAAGAAACACTTCAAAGTACGTCAACTTCTCGTACTGAAACCACAAAAGCTAGAACTTATTCCAAATCTGTTGAACCTGTTTTACCAACTGAATTAATACAAAATAATTATTTATTACAAATATCAGAATATTTTATTAGCTATAAATCACATTAATACGGTATTATTTATTCAGAACATAAATTTATCTCAATTTCGCCTGATAAATATGCAAAAATCTAATAGCGTTGTTAATGTAATAAGAATGCAATTGCATAAGTGTATCTTTCAACAAAATTTATCATGGAAACGGCAAACTTTTGTATCTATGAAGATATGCACAATAATTTACTACTGCAGAATATCGTTAATTGTTCAAAATACTGAACTGGAGCAGAATTATGTGAACTGATGAAACTCATTCAATGAAAATACATTAATTGAAATAAAGTTCATTTCCATACTATTACATCAGTAGTTAACATTTGTTTGTTCAATTAAAGTCTTACGCCACACCCGTCTTTTTTGATATTTTTATTGAATATAAAAATTTAAATAAAATTCTTCAATTTTTACCACTGTCAGATGCATAATCCAAAACAAAACAGTTCCTTACATAGAGCTTTGATAAGCTCTATCAACTGCAACAAGTCCTATATCTAAAAATTTCAGGAGCTCTACCCATCTATGCAAAGTTCGATTTTAGATTCTCAATTATCAGCCTTCATATAAAATTTAAACAAAAAATTTCGAGTGGAAACGATTGAGCATGAAAATCTCTGCAATTAATGTTCAGTAACATTTTCAACTAAAATTGTAAATAAGCTTGGAATTCGTGAAAATGTGATTATTAAATTGCAAACTGTTGGCAACTGTTGGTTCTATTAAATCATCCACTACGAAGAGATAGCAGACCTCGTGTGTCTCCAGCGTTATTGTCCTATCACCAGCTGTCTCATATCTTTGAATAGTAGACTTGGGATGCGCGAGAACACTAGCGTCAGGTGATCAATTTTCATAAGGGCAAGGAAAGTTGTGTGAGTGCGCCACACCCGATTTTTAATCTTCTTCTTCTCTATATCTATAAAAGGCTAAGCCCCTTCAGACTGAAATCACACCACAGCACAAACTACTGAGCCTACAAACTTAAAATTTTGCACAATTGTTATGATAGCCTCAAAACAACCACTAAGAAAGGATTTTCAGAAATTTGCCCCACTGAGGGAGCTGGGGGCCCCCAAAAATGTTTTACTTTTCAACCGCTCATTGCACAACAAAGTCATGAAGAACCTTTTTGTTCAGCTACGAAAAAAAATCAGATCTATGCAGAAAAATCTGACCAGGAGTAGAGAGGGGTCAAGGAAAGGGGATTTTTTAAAACGTTTCATGTAAAATCACACTACAGCTCAAAGTAATTGGCCGACAGACTTAAAACTCTGCACAAATATTCTTCAAACATGCTAGACGCACACTAAGAACGGATTTTGAGATATTTTGCCTCTAAGAGTTTCAAAGGATGAAAAAGGATCCTATTTAGTAAGGTTATGAACATGGTAAGGTGAATGCCATATGGAACTGATATAATTGACTCTCATGATATTCTAACATATGTTGTAATCATTGAAAAGCTTAAAATAATTTTATCAATCAGCTGATCGAATTTAATTTTCTGTGGATCGTAAGCGCGAGCTTATTGCCACGTATTTGTTCCATTGTTGTATGCTTATGCTTGGCCTTCTATCAGCTGTATATGGAGTCTCATACATTCCGATTAGAACTGAGCACAGAGCTTTTCTTTGGTTAGAAGTTTGTTGATAATTCTTTTTTCAAATTTAAATTTTATTGCAAACAAAAAAAAACATTGAAAAATTTCTTGATAGGCAATAAGATTACAAAAACAAGATGTCAAACATAAACCTACATTTATTTGTAGCACGGCCAGAAAAAGACAAACTTGAGTACTATTAGCCGTGAGTTCATTCAATATAACTTATATTTTTGTGTTGATATTTTTTGAACAAAAAGTACGAGTTGATGAGAGATGTGAGTAATTTCTTATATTTGATCTGAATGGTTATTCATATTGTAGTAGTCTGAGTCACTTCAATCGAAGTTTTTCATTTTGTAGCTAATAAATTTCATACGTACCGTATTGATTGTCCATAATGTATCCAGTGTCCATAATGGAAGTGATTGAACTACTCAAAATTATTGGCTTACTGGTCCTTCATAGAATTTATAGTATTCCTGGTGATTAAGCCTGTCTTTTTTCAGCGTTGACTATTAATAATAAAGCTTTATTTACAACTAGCTTACCTGGCGAACTTCGTACCGCCAAAAAGTCAATGTATCTCATGTAACTACTTCACTTTATTTGGTGAATCATGAAATTTAACTGACAATCAATATTTTCATTTTCATCTGAATACGGACTTCCTATTAGCTTAGTCATGCAGCATTCATTATTCCCAAAAAATATTCTTCTCAATCAATTGGTAGTAATATCTAACAGTAAAGTCTTGAATTAAAAAAAATAGATAGGATAAATCAGTGTTTCAAAGATGAATTCAATGTTTTTATAGTTATTGATTGTCAATAGATGGTCCAGGAAATATGCGATGTATGATGAATAACACAGAATTAGATATTCTTTCCATCTTACATTTTAGGACGAATATAAGCTTAGCTAAATTAAAAAAAAATGGAAATTATTCTGCCATTAATGAATGCAATATGAACAACTCTCTTCCATCAGGTGAATATTTTTTTTCCAACATTTTCCGTTTACTCAATGATAGGGAAGTGATAATTATTTGTATAGGTCTTCTAAGGAACCATTATCTACAGCTGTTACCAATCAACTACACTTCAACTCCAAACTACCGTTGTAATATACCAGTAGCCTACACAATTTATCATAGGGTAACTTGTTTATTACAGCTGGTAACTTTAGATGCTAATCATATTATCTCAATATGATCTTAAATCATGATCATCTTTCCGTTCTTCGGTAGCCGCTAGGCCGACAATTTCGAAAACATAGGTCTGTAGAGAATGGATTGTCTTTGAAACACTGATTTATCCTATCTATTTTTTTTTTTTAATTCAAGACTTTACTGTTAGATATTACTACCAATTGATTGAGAAGAATATTTTTTGGGAATAATGAATGCTGCATGACTAAGCACATAGGAAGTCCGTATTCAGATGAAAATGAAAATATTGATTGTCAGTTAAATTTCATGATTCACCAAATAAAGTGAAGTAGTGACATGAGATACATTGACTTTTTGGCGGTACGAAGTTCGTCAGGTAAGCTAGTTGTAAATAAAGCTTTATTATTAATAGTCAACGCTGAAAAAAGACAGGCTTAATCACCAGGAATACTATAAATTCTATGAAGGACCAGTAAGCCAATAATTTTGAGTAGTTCAATCACTTCCATTATGGACACTGGATACATTATGGACAATCAATACGGTACGTATGAAATTTATTAGCTACAAAATGAAAAACTTCGATTGAAGTGACTCAGACTACTACAATATGAATAACCATTCAGATCAAATATAAGAAATTACTCACATCTCTCATCAACTCGTACTTTTTGTTCAAAAAATATCAACACAAAAATATAAGTTATATTGAATGAACTCACGGCTAATAGTACTCAAGTTTGTCTTTTTCTGGCCGTGCTACAAATAAATGTAGGTTTATGTTTGACATCTTGTTTTTGTAATCTTATTGCCTATCAAGAAATTTTTCAATGTTTTTTTTTTTGTTTGCAATAAAATTTAAATTTGAGAAAAGAATTATCAACAAACTTCTAACCAAAGAAAAGCTCTGTGCTCAGTTCTAATCGGATTGTATGAGACTCCATATACAGCTGATAGAAGGCCAAGCATAAGCATACAACAATGGAACAAACACGTGGCAGTATCGATGTTTTGTTCAGCGCTAAATTCAAATTATTTATCTTTTTAAAAAGTAACATTATACCTCATACAGTATCAAAACTGTGATTCAGAAGTGACGCCAACTTTCACCAGATAAAAAGAAATGTTATTGTTCTCATTGATCACGGAACAGGGAGTGAAGTACGTCCTCTCTGGCAAAAAGTTTCCCCAGACCAAACTTGTGTGTCCGTCACTTTTCAAAATCCATATATTTTATGATATAAGGGTTGGATCAGCTCCACCCCTAGCTGTAAAATCTCTTCAAATCTCTTCTTCCTCCTCCACCTCCTCATCCTCCTCCTCCTCTTCCTCCTCCTTCTCCTTCTCCTACTCCTCCTTCTCCTTCTCCTTCTTCTCCAACACCACCTCCCCATCCTCCTCCTCCTTCTCACCTTCTCCTCTACATCCTCCATTTCCACCTTCTTCTTCCTTCCGTTCGTCCACGACACTGTCAAACGTTTGCTTGATTTGTGACACAGAGTTTTCCATTAAAGACATCAGATTCAGCCTTAGCCGCACTGTCGTATTGCAGAAAAATATGACTGGCCGTATTTTGTAGCAGGCAATGGCCCTTAGACCTTATAGACCTGGCTAGCTCAACTGTTGGCACTAAATTCGCTCCTTCTCGATCCACCTTCATTTCTCATCCATCCTTCTCCATGTTCTACTTCTTAGCTTTTATAGTTTGTCCCTGTCTTTCCTAGCTCTTATATTTTTCCCTATCATTCTCTCCCCTCATCTATTTATCCTCCTGTGTTGTTCCTTTGAGATATGGACATACAGACACATATCACGTAGACAGATATGAACATATATCATGTGCTTTCTGCAATCAACATGTTTGATCATCCAGGCTTAATGCATGACTGTAAGTTCTTGTTTGGCTGTAGTCTCTATGAGTCTCTAGTTAGTAGCCTTCAAGTCATATTCATTCATTCATGCAAATACGATCTATCCTGTCGTGTCCTCCTCTGAAACATCAAGGGAAATGATACTTTCAAAGAATGAGTCTTGATAATATCATGAGATATTGATATTGACATGAGAGAAGAATTTGGAAAATCACTAAATGTAATCAAAGGTTTCAGTTAGTTTCAAGAGAAACTAAAAATGCATCTTGTTTGTATGAGAATATGTATATGTTTATATGTGAATATGCATAATTATGTATATGAATATGTTTGTATGAGAAGGTAGCTGACCTTCAATCCAATAGCTGGTTTGATAAAACTTGGAAATTGACGTTATGAGTGAACAGGAAAGCACGGGAAAATCTAAAAATTCGAGCGAATGTGGGATTTGATGTAAATAGAGAATGAACATCGCTTGATTACACATTTTTTGCTCTAGGTCTGAGATGACTCATTGCGAAAACGAAAAATTATCATTGGAAATGAACTTTTAAAGTTATGATATATAACTTACGCACCAAACGATAGAATTATGGAGTATTAATAATAGACGAAAAAGGAATGAAAGCGTTAAGGGGAAAGTAACCGAACATGAAAAAGAGTTGTTGTTGATGGCAATTTCAAAGGAGAAGCTTGTGAGGTAGAGGTTGAACGAATCAAAATATCTGAGGATACGTGAAATTTATTGATAGTAGGGATGAATGAGAAAGGAAGAAAAGGGGAATGGAGGAAAAAGATATGATGTACCGAATATGGTAGAGGGATTGGTATAGTGTAGAGGCATAGCAATCTCGAGGAAGAAGGCAAAGAGCTGGAGGGAAACTGATAAGTACAAGTGATGAGTAAATTCAAGAAGCAAAGGAGATATCAAAGCAGAGCTAGAAAGGTGGAATTTGGTGGGAACGGAGGATAAAGGAGAAGATACGATAGGATGAGCATAAAGAAGGCTAGCCTTTGAGACGAATGGCAGTTTTGAGGAAGGAGCAAGGCAACCGATCATCGACTTCCATCTCTCGACTGGGCACGAAGCCAGCGCCGTCCGTTATAAGTCTCACTTCCGGACGCGGCCGACGACTCTCTAGATGTTATTATTGTCCGACGCCATTGCAAAACAATGGAGGTAATGAAAAATAAATTAGTACCTTTCACCAGACGAGGTGGCTGTCTCCCACCCTCCTTCTACAAGATAAACAATTTCGAGATTGAGACAGCGGCCAGGAAGAAAGGTTAGTGGTGATAAAGTGTCAGGTGAAGAGAGAGAAGACTGATGGTGAGGAGGTACCGAGGAGATAGAGATGAGAGGAGCGTCAGCTGTGAGGAAGGTGTAGGATAATATAGGGGTGATAAAGTATGAGGAAAAGAGAAAGAAAACCTGATGCAGAAGTATGATAGAAGTTATACAATACTGGATTGAGGCAGCTGAAACAGAGGTGGAAGGTGAGTAGAAGTAAAAAATAGGCTTGATGTATTAACTCCGACGTCAAATGTAAATATGATACTCTCGATGAAGTCTTCACCCATTACTTTAATACATATTGTCACGTTATTTTTATAGTTAAATAACGATTAGCCTCCTGCTTGGCATCAATCGGTAGAGCATAAGAATATTTTAATAATTATAAAAATCTGGTCGTGGTTTTTACTAGGATATAGTCTCATAAAAATCTTTATAGGCCCAGATATGAGCTTCCACAATAATACTGATAATTTATAAAAAAAATATATATATAAAACTTATCCTATAGTATTGAGGAATAAAAATAAATCGTACACCATAAAAATTTGATACATATATTAACAAATATCTCAAAAAATAAATCAAAGCAAAAATATAGAGAGCGACAGAAATATATAATATAAGACAAAACAATAATCGAAATCAATAAAATATCACAGGCTAATACTATTCTTTAAGTTCTATAGCACGAAACGCTACCATGTGCTTTCATTTTTATGATCATATGCATTTATTTGCATGTAGCTTCGATATCAGCTTGCTGATACTTGTCGACTTGGACAATTCTATTTCGAATAAATTCCTTAAATCAGCATGATAAATTGATAAACTAATAATCCAAGTATATATATTAAATTCTATGGTTTCCAATAGATTTCTTTATAATAAATATATTTTATCTCAGGGTGCGAGATTCTGCACCTGACGGAATAGATAGTTCAATTCCTCTAGTGAATCAGAGCTACAAAATTATCGCAAATTATATTGTAGAAATTAATGATCATATAAATAATGTATTAACAGCCTAGATCTTAGTCTTCTTTGATTGATGGATCATTTGATATATGGATTGATTCGTTACTATCTAATAAAATACCTTTTATACTATATTTACTTGCGCAAGTATTTTTACCAAATTCTTAATTTATAAAAAACCCTTTTGACGAGCTAGCTTTGATTCTTATTTAATTTCGAAGCACTGAGGGCGCCCTATCACTATTTCAATATTTTTCACTCACGTGCCGGAATTTTCTATGAGCTGCTGGTGTCGATCCAAACTCCTGGTGGTCCTGGATTATTGTAGCCGGAGTCGTCTCTTCCAAGGGGTTAAAAAATTATTTAAAAATGACTTTTGCTTTACATTAGCATCACAAAGTCTTATGAGAAAATTTAGTAATTCAATTTAACTTTAAATTATTAAAAGGTACAGTAAGGTATTGCACTCTATAATTTTTGGTGACCTCTCATGGTGGTGGTTGGCAGGCAAGTGTCGAAGTTCTCTTTTCTCAGTTACAATTTTCACTTCCGATTTCCAAATTTACATGAAATTTAAATATTCTGTTCCTCCGCCATTCATGGCTCAAATAGACCGTACCAAAACTATTAAATTATTACTTATGTTACATCTTTAATAATTTATTTGCCTTCGGGCCATATCCAAAACATAAACTGCACAATAATAATTTATAAATTTTTATCATTTGTAGAAATATATACAAATATATTTGAATCGGCTCACTATTGCCGCCTATCAATTGCTAACATTTGATTGGTGCATGCAAATTATTACAGTATTCATGCGCCTAGTAACCTCCTACTTCCTTAATACATTCAATTATTTTTGTTGGGGTTTTTTTAAAATGCTTTTTACATGCAAAATAATTTTTTACAGATTATAAGTTGTTTCGTATATTACAATAATTAGCCACGTGGGACGTTTAGTTCCTCAAGTAGAATACTGTTTCGCCACAATAAGTTTCTGCCAAGGTGTTTGGTCAGATTCTACGTTGTGCGACTCATTAGTCGATCATTAGGTCGCCGATCCATAGATGTTTTATGCCTAACCTCAAATTTTCAATATTTTATATAATATTATACAGTAGCAAAAATTATTTCCATTCCTATTCGGCTGTTGTACAATTTGGCCAGGATGCCTGATATTATCTAATCTTTAACGTTATCATCTTTGGCGATATAAGCCTATTATTTCACTTAGACCTATAAATCTTTCAAATAGGAATTTTTATTTATCCATTCGGATTTTTGAACGTTACAATATTCTCCAAGAAAGTTGGAGAAACAGAATATTAACCAAAAGTGATGGATAACATCAGAGTTGAAAGTAGAAAAGGAGGAACTCATCCATCAAAAAACAGTGCAAAATTACTAAGGGATAGAACTATAAATATCAATCTCAAGGAAAGATCTAGGATATTAAGGACAATTCAAAGCAAAAAAAAAAACTATTACGATAACAAGATTAAAAATGTATAAAATGTTATAAAAGAGACTTTGAGAATACTAAACACGGAGGTTGGGAATAAGAATAAACTATTCAAAAGCCTCTCACTTCAAAAAGTGGAGAGCAGATTTGTTCTGATCCAAGCAGAATATGTGAACTTTTCTTGAATTACTTTTCGAAAGAGGAAATAGATATAGGAGACTCTCAAAACTCAACACAAAATGATGGTTCTGCAAATGTCATTAATCAAGAATCTAGATTCAAAACTATTGATTACAAGAAACTTGATAAAATTATCTCTAGTTTAAAATGTGAGTACAGGTGCAGGATACGATGACGTACCAATCGCCATCATTAAAAAGGCCAAAAAAGTTTTGTTGAAGCCACTCTTACATCTGATAAACTCTTTCCTTATTACTGGAATATTTCCTGAGCAGTTAAGAATTTCAAAAATTATCCCAGTTCATGAAAAGAATGATAAAAATGATATTAACAATTACTGTCAGATTTCTTCATCACCAGCAATTTACAAGATTCATGAACTGACCAGCTTCTTGAATATTTGGAGAAAAATGAACTTCTCGACTTCTTCCAGCACGGGTCCAGTAAAGGAAAATCAGTCAAGACAGCAGCAACAGAATTTATCGAATCGGTCATTGACTCGATAGATAACTCGGAAAGAGCAGTCGGGATATTTTTAGATCTCACACAGGCTTTTGATAGCATTTCACACTGGATTTTGCTTGGTCGTCTTAAAACTTTAGGGGTGACAGGTGTATCTTACAAGTGGTTTGAATCATACATCATGAACAGGAAAATTTTTGTTCAAATGAGTCATATGAATCACAAGGGATTCAGGAATACCTTCAATTCTAGAATGAGAACAAGTAGGTGCGATATCCCCCAAGGCTCAATTCTGGACCAATTCTCTTTATCTGTTATCTGAAAGGTATACCATATCTCGAATGTAATAGTGAGCTAGTTTTGTATGCTGATGACGCAAACCTAAAAATATCAGCTAAATCCCAGAATGAAATTGAGATAATAGCAGAATCAAACCTCTCCACTTTCGCTGAACATTTGATGAACAATAAATTAATAATACCGTAAATATTATTCCAATTATAATAAATTCACAACACAGCAGGTGAGAACATTTTCCTTCAATAAATTTAGACAACAAAGTTATTTCTCAGTCCACCTCTACCAAGTTCTTGGGACTAACAGTAGATCAAAACTTGGATTGGACAGAACATGTCACAAAGGTTTTGTCACGGGTATCGAGTGGATTATATGCTCTTAGAAAATGGAAACGCGGAAAATGATTTATTTTGCCTATATACTACACTCTATAATATCTTTTGGTATAAGTCTTTATGGATCTACTTCAAATTAGAACATGGATTCAATTTTCAAAGCACAAAAAAAATCTGGTGTGGTACACTCACACAACTTCCCTTGCTTATTGATCTATAAGCCTCATTCTTATAATAGGATAATTTCGGGGAATAGCATTATGCCAATATTGGCAGCTGAATAATTAAAACTATGATTATACTATTGTTACTGTTTTCAGAGTACATTTTCCTTTATTTGAATTATGAAATTTGAGGATTTTTTTTAAAGTTGTCAAAACAGCTGTTCTACAAATAAAATATCGACATGTGTTCTTTTGAATAAACTGCTCTACCTACCTACCTCACGCACGAGTAGGAGGTTACAAAGTAAATTTCTCAGGGATGGGGTGGATCCCCTGTTAGTTTACCAGGGGAGAGACTCATGCCAGTTAATAGAGCTGATAAATAACTATACAAGATTTGAATTTGAAAAAAATCGGTCAGGTCATTTTTGAGAATATCGTGATAGAAATTCAACAAAATTCATCCTTCTCAGGAATATTATGGAGCTCCTGAAATTTTCCCTGAAATGAGACTCATGTCAGTTGATAGGGCTTATAAATAGCTATCTAGAGTATAAATTTGAAGAAAATCGTTAGAGCCGTTTTCGAGAAAACCGTGAAAAGTATGGTTTTTAGCCATTATCCGCCATTTTGAATTGAATTTTATCGAATTTCTTGTTGTCGGATCCTCATGGTATAAGGACCTTAAGTTTAAAATTTCAAGTCAATCGGTCAATTAGGAATGGAGTTATCGTGTTCACAGACACACACACACACACACACACACACACACACACACACACACACACACACACACACACACACACACACACACAGACCAACACCCAAAAATCATGTTTTTGGACTCAGGGGACCTTGAAACGTATAGAAAACATGAAATTAGGGTACCTTAATTTTTTTTGGAAAGCAATACTTTCCTTATCTATGGTAATATGGCAAGGAAAGTAATGAAACGTACAGAAAACATGGAATTAGGGTACCTTAAATTTTTTTGGAAAGCAATACTTTCCTTACCTATGGTAATAGGGCAAGGAAAGTACCAAGCTATAAGAATAATTTTACACCTAGACCCCATAGCATCAGTTAAAGAACATTTCGTTCACTTAAATATAATGACAGTTTACAGTGACGGTGTAAAAGAAAGAAATCATGGCGTACAGAGAAACTGATACGTGAGGTTGAATCATAAGGAACATAATGTGAACGGAAAATGAAAAATGGAGGATGGAAAATATGAACGGGACAATAATCATGAGAATTAAAGGGAGTGGAAAGAATTGGAAAATATGTTTCTTGGAGAGATAAAAAATGAATAACTACTCGGTAGAAAGAAAGTTGAAGTTAATGAAACCTGACATCGAGCATCTAAGAAATAATATTATTTACTTGGAATTAGGAATCATATCATAGTTATCAGAAGAAGGATATCAAAGATAATATAACTGCGTCAGAAAAGAGGATAGAGTGGATGAATAAGGACTAAGGGATGGTAAAATACTGGCTTATAGTATAGTGTGACACTAAATCCACTCTTAAAAATGATCAATAACAAGAAATTTTTTTTCAGTTACTGATTGCACGTAAGGGCCGGTTTCCGAGTTCGGGATTTAGCTGAGTTCTAGACTGTCAAAACAGGCGTGAACTCTGAAAGATTAGGCCAACCAACCACTACTCACACACACAAGTGCAGGCCGCGTTTGTGCGTGTGAATAAAGGGACGGTCTGCATACCTGCCCGCTAATGATTCTTCTATGAATCGTCTTGTGCTAAAAAAATTACTGAAACTCCAATTACTGAACTCTGAACTCAGAGAAATTATTTCTTCCAAAATGAGTCCAAACACGGTAAAATTGTTACAACTCTAAACAGTTTTATAGTAAATAGGTTACAATATAATGAATAAATTAGACTTTTTTAAAAGCTTAAAGTTATCACAAATGTACCGTTTTTGGACTAATTTTGAAAGGAATGATATGTAGATTTCAGTAATTAGAGTACAAATCAAGACAAGTTAACAGTTAGAGAAATGTAATTTCTCAGCACAATGAATACTTGATGATAGCACAGGCATTCTATGGGTTTCAATTGAATTGTTCTTCGTTCATTCCTAGAAGACCCAATAGCGCAGGTAGGCAGGGGGTGTGTGCTAGCTCGTGGGGGAGCGAGGGTCAGATTAATCCTTCAGGGCTCACGGCTGCTGGGACAGACTATAGACTTTGAACAGCTGGAGTCATAAAATTGGCATTCCGAAACGGGGCCTAGTCGCAGGTTTTATGATAATTTTTATTTTCTTATTTCTATAATTGGAAACGTTTGTCCTTGACGAAATGTCAAGTAAACCAATATCCTTGTTCAACAATACATTGTGAACAATCATAAAACAGATCAAACAGTAACAAAAATCATTCAAACGAAGAGTCATGACATCATTTACTCATAAATCTCTTGAAACGTCACGAATCAAATGCCATAACTTCAAGTGATTAATGAGAAATAATCGTCTACTGCGGCCACACAGCAGTTTCCGACATCATTCATTTCCAAAAATGACTGTAAACGAAGGCATTTATCGCATTTGATTTGTGGCCCGAGTTAATTGAAATTTGGTGCTGCCGAGACCTTCTATGGGCGTGGCAGACATGTTCCAGCAAGTGATGGAAGACCTTTGAAAAAGTCGGTGGCGCGAAAATTTGAAGCCTGAAAGCAAATTATCCCCCAAAAGAAAGTAGTCTTAGTCAAGTCGTTGGCGCAGTTTTCTTCTTTCCCCGGGAGTGGGGAGAAGGTAGGAGAGGGTATCTGAAATTATTAGTCTTCAGTTTTGCGAGAAGAGAGGACAGGGAAGTGAGATGAAAGGCGAGCAGGCCTGACTCATAAGAATATGCAAAGCTTGATTTACGGTAGCACTCAACTCAACTGAAGATGGCGAGAGAGAGAGAGAGATGTGATGATAAGTCGTAGGAGGAGGAAGAAGGAGAAAGGAAGACTGGACAGGTTCTAATGTTATTTTCAAAGTCACAAATTGTTTAAAATAGGGCAATGATTCAGGGGTTGACGTCAACTATTTTATTGCCAGGAATCGGGAGAGGGATGTTGAGGGAGCAGAAAAAGTATGAGCTGGAGAAGGAAGAGGAGGAGTAGGAGGAGTAGGAGGAGGGTAAGAGGTGTGATGATGTTTGAAGGTGGAGAGTAGAAAGGCAGCCAGCGAAGGACGGAGTGAGTCATAATAATGAGAAATAAATCTTTGCCGACGCTGTGCTGACTTGTATGCAGCAGTTTCCATTTCTTAATGGCCCCCCGGCTGCCACCGCCTCCCGTCATGTTTGTCTATAATTTATACTTTATTCCTATAATGATATTTCTCCTGAGATGAATTTATGGTTTAATTATGCCGGCTTTCCTGCACGTCGCTCGACCTCTGCGAACGGACGCGCGCGCGAAAGAAACGCCGCCGCTGAGTCAGGCAGCGAAAAATCATCTTAGCCCTACACCCTACATCTTCTTGCCGTGATATTCGCGGATGCTTGTTGAGAAGTGTGGAAAGCCTGAAGATGCAGTATTTGCTTGAACACTGTTTCCAAGATTGGAGAAGAAAATCCCAACTTGAATGCGATTTGCAAACTTCAACGTGTTTGCTTGTTGTGAAGAAGCCAACTTGAATTTTTCTATGACTTCTACATCTTTAAAAAGATTGGATCTTTTTACAGGGGGGAAAACGAAAATTCGTGATGCGATTTGAACCCTTTGAATGCGTACAAAGGTCCAAGCTATCCTATGCTGCATAGACGTGTTTCATCTCACAAGGTCTACAAAATAGAACTGATATTTTATTATATTGAAGCTTATTCATAATCAGCCTACATGTTTATAACATGAAAAATTCTATTTGTTTACAGTTTCATCGAATAATAATATATTCAAAGCTGGTTCAATGTACTTCATCCAGTCAAACCCTAATTTATTTTGCATTAGAACAATGCTGAGTAACAAGAATTTATAAGATTAATAAATAAATTCATTTCCTCCTCAAATTACATAGCATATAAGTAGAAATTGAATAGTATATTGGAAATCCTACTGATCACATTTCCTGTAGTGTTATCGGACGAAAAAATAATTAACAAGGTAAATACATTATAATATTGATTTTTACTAAAACTCATCTACCTTCAAGTACATCAGATGGTTCAATCAAACACAATTTGTTTAAGTCAAACCTCACTGTGTTTTGTATTAATAATCAATGCTGAGTAACAATATTTTGTTCAATGTACTTCATCCAGTCAAACCCTAATTTATTTTGTATTAGAACAATGCTGAGTAACAAGAATTTATAAGATTAATAAATAAATTCATTTCCTCCTCAAATTACATAGCATATAAGTAGAAATTAAATAGTATATTGGGAATCCTACTGATCACATTTCCTGTAGTGTGATCGGACGAAAAAGTAATTAACAAGGTAAATACATTATAATATTGATTTTTACTAAAACTCATCTACCTTCAAGTATATCAGATGGTTCAGTCAAACACAATTTGTTTAAGTCAAACCTCACTGTGTTTTGTATTAATAATCAATGCTGAGTAACAATATTTTGATTATCCCTAGAATTTTATTTGTTTCAAATTCATCAGATTGTATAATTATTTTGATCATATATTATGATTTATAGACATTGCTTCCAGTAATTATCACCAAAAAACTACAGGTTACGATTTATAAAGATGTACGTACAATTCATTATATTGATCAAGATAAGATTGTGAATTAATAAATTCATAAAGTTGAAGAGGTATTCGTTTGAGGGAATTCATTTACAATTTCAATTAACTGATGTCACCTACTTGATGAACTTAACCACAGAATGTAATTGGGGTTTCAATATTATACATTGGATTTACTATTATTATTATCATTTACATATACACATATTTCATCAGATGGCTCACATAGCTGGGAATAAAATACAAGAGACTCTGGTGGCTGATTAGAAGGAACTCCATCCTGTCAATTCCAAACAAAGAACTCCTGTACAAACAGATTCTAAAGCCAGTATGGACGTATGGTATACAACTTTGGGGTGTACCAAAGACAGTAACATCAAAGTCATACAACGCTTCGAAAACAAGGTGCTGAGAAACATTACTGATACTCCTTGGTACGTCAGAAACAGCGACCTACACAGAGACCTGCAAATCGACCTGGTATGCAGCAAAATCCAGAGGCATGCAGAGAAACACGAGGCCCGACTCCACCAACACGACAACATCGAAGCAATCCAGCTGCTGGAAAATGAAGGACTGGTGAGGAGGCTGAAAAGGAAGAAGCCATTTGAACTGGTCTAGTGCTGATTCAAGTGTCTTGTGTCCAGTGGAAAGTAGACCCACCTGTGTAGTACAGTCATAAGCAGTGTACTAATAATATTAGAATTTGAATAGGAGACCTTGTGGAGGATTCTCTGGTATGAAGTATTCATTAGTATTATAGGACAGAAAAAAATTGCTCAGTAGTCCCTAGACTAGATAGCAATCTATCGTTGAATAAAAAAAAACATAGCTCATTGGAATTAGAGGAGGTGAAGGTGAAGAGACGAAGAAAATGGACTATGTTTCTAGTTTGACTCTAGTTCAAGTCCTAGTTGAGGGCCTATTTATGGCATGGATGCAAAACATACAATTCTCTCGTAGGTGCTATCAACCGGGAGTCACGTACATACATTCGCTCTGATAAAGTAGTCTCAACTGATTAGTTGAAACGTGATCATAATCCTCCTCAGTCAGCGACTATCTTGAAAGGTCAGAGTAGAAATTGAGTGAGGACTCCGGAGAAAGGTTAGGAGATCAAAGCAGAGTGAGAGAAGAGGTGTGATGAGAAATAGAAGAAGGAAGACATGAAGAGATAAGTAGTGAATCAAATGAACATAAAGGAAGCATGTAGAGTGGTGAGAAGGGAGCTTCGTTATGAGACTAGGAGGAGAGATGAGATACAAGGATTGAAAAAACAGAAAGTGGAAAGTGTAATTGAAAAAGAAAGTAAGAAGAGAATAAGGTGGAGAGAGATAGAATAAACATGAAAAAAGTGATGAAATTATTTGAGAAGACTGAAAAGACTCGATTTCCTCAATAAAAAGAATTCTGGGGTACATCTGAATAATCTTCACTATAGAATCGTTACCTGTAGAAATATTTTCAAGAGTTTAAATTCATTAACACCATCCAGAAATTGCAGAACAAGGTATTTAGGAATGCTGTCGATGCTCCATACTTTGTCAGAAACTCGGATCTCCACAGGGACCTGCAGTTGGAAGCAGTCGATGTGATGACCACAAAGGCTGCCAGAAACCATGAAGAGACTCTACATTATCATCAGAACATCCATGCTCTACACCTCATTGACAACTCTACTACAGTCAGGAGACTGAAAAGGAAGAAGCCTACAGATCTCGTGTATAAAAATGTAGCACAGTGTAAGTCAGTGATACTTGAGCCACAAATGGCGACCATGTGCTCTCCTAAAATTTAAAAATTGTAGATATATGTTATTTGTTGCAACACGTGCTCTGAACATATTGTATTTAAGAATATGAACGCTCGAAGAGCTAGAATAATAAAAAGAACCGTTTCTCGAAACTATTGAGAATGCATTTGAATAGCCTACCTAGACAGACGCTGGGGCATTATTCTTTTGAGAATAGTTCGAAACAAAATCATTCTTTTATAGAAATTTGCTAACAGCATTCCTAACGTCAGTCACAGACACGTCTACAATAGAAACCACATGGCCCACTGTGTTTTGTGTTAACCCTTGTATATATCTATAGCATAAGTTGATGGCAGGTAAATGAAGATTGTGAATAGCGATATAGATAATTATATAGTTAGGAGAGAAGTAAATATAGATATGTAGTTTTCAATGTAACCACGTGGTCAGCATATGCTACAATTTTACCACGTGGTCAGCATATGAATATTATTGAAGCAATTATTTGATGATCAGTTATTTGAATGGTGATCACATAAAACGATAAACATGATATATGAGTAAATGTATTTATAGATTAGGCTATATGTATAAAGTATTCAACAAATATAATGTTGTACAATAAATTATAATTTAATAATTATTATAAGCTAATTAAGTTAGTTGAATCCGAATTCATAGGCTAAGGACAAATTTGTAAATAGAATAAATTAGTATATTTGATTGAAACATGTTGACAATGAGTATAAGAAACCTGCTTAATTAATTAAGTAGTAATTAATTGGTATCTCATTAATTTGATTTATTCAACTCAATTGTAATGATGTACTGTATGACATTGTATTTTGTTCATTTCATGTATTTATTATTGAAGTATTTGCCATATTAGATTTATAAGATTGATTACTGTATTAATCAAATCAATGTATTCAATTGTCAGTATCCAAACTTCAGAGTTTAAATATTGGTGAAATGTATGATATCATTTGTTTTAATAATGAAGGGGAGCCATATTTTAAAATGATATAACATAATAAACATTATAGTAAATTTAAATTGATATTTAAATCCAGTTAGTTAGCAGAATATTAGGCTGATGAGTTTGAGTGTAGGCGGAGCTAGGGGGCGAAGGGTGATGAGGGATGGAAAATCGTGGTGCTAGTATATATGCAGGCAGACCCTGTCTTGCAAGTTAGTTGCTGGGAGTTGCTGGAGTTGCTGTTAGTTGCTGTGAGTCTCTTGGATTTTGGACAGTGTTCAGTGTAGGAGTGAGTTTTTGGTCTCAGACTTCAATTATCCTATAGGGAATTGACTGAGCCAGGTAAAGATTGTATTTAGAATTTTCAATTTTTCTCATTTCAAATCCACACCACCCCACCCTAAGAAGCCCAAATAAGTATATCAAATTTTATAGGATTATAGTAAAGAGCAAACTTAATTATTACTTCCTTTTAAATTCATATCTGAAGACATAATTTTAATTAACTTCTTGAAGCTTACAGTTGAAATTTTCTTCTAAGCACGAATAATAGTTTATTAGAGCAAGGCTCCCCTAATCATATTCATTCTTTAAAATTTATCAATTCTCTTATTTTTGACTATAATTGTATTTTTAATTAGAGGTGTTCAATATTTTGATTTTATTACTTATTTTTTCAAGTAACCTGATAAAAGTAATAAGAACTGTTTGTTAACTTTTGTTGTCTAAAATTAAACTTGAACTGTAGTACTTTCGAAAACTTAATCTTCTTGTATTTATTTCTAATCATTACTATATTTTTGATCAATTTTTTTTATAAATTCATATAAATTTAAAGTTCAATAATAAATTCATAATTAATCTTTGTTTTGCCTTTCTCTTCGTACATTCCCTTACACACGACCCTGATCTATCTCTCTTTATCTTTTTCTTCTATACTATTATTAGTTCAGTGAGTGGAAGATAAGTATCCACACAGTGAGTGAAATTATAGTAAAGTTTATTTTATCAATTCATAGTAATTGATTGGCGCCGGGCAAAATACCGTATAGAGTGAGGGAGTTCGAAACCCACTCTAAACAAAGACCGACAGAGGAAAGAGTTCATACTGAAAGTAACAGTGCATGGCCATTGCTCGATTACACTGTGAATGAATGATAATACCCCTTCAGTGTCAAACTTTAATCTATTAATTTGAGCTAGAATTGAACTGTTCATTAACCGAACTGTTAGAACTGGTAGATTGCAGTCGAATTACAAACAAAAAATTAATCATTCATGTAGTGGAAATACTCATCACTATAGAACAAAATCATAAAAATTTGTTAAATAATATAATATAATTACAATTTTCCGGAACGATTGTGTGGTAAGCTCATTTTAATCGAGTCGTTGAATATAAAGAGGGGTTTTCAACTCCAATATAATTAAAATAGAAAGTTTAAGATGCTCAATTCTAGTTTATGACTATCGAATTATATGTGTAAGAAACAAACTGTTTGGATGGCTCACCGATATGAAAGAAGATAGTGTTATGAATCACTGCATTTTCATAGAGAAATGAGGATAGTGGGGGAATAGAAGAATTAATTTGACAAAATTAGAGTGTGTTTAGCTCTGTTTACACAAAAGCTGATTCAGCTAACTTAGCTCAACAGCTCATTATTTAGGTAGCCTAGCTAGACTTACTGGACTTACTTATCCGGCTTAGCTTGAGACTTGTTTCCACTGAAGTACTCCTTAAACCCCCTCCCTTTCATCCAATTTCTCTTTCACTCTCTTCTCGTACACAAATTGCTTGTCATATCTTTTTCAGAATTATTATACAGGACTCTTTTTCAAGAAAGTCTAATTTTCTCGTTGTCTTATCAGGGTTCCTATTTCCGCTACCAGACTTGCTAATACCGCGTTTTGTATTCAAGGCTTGAGATGAATCCACACACTTTATTTCTACTCAAGCCAAGTAGAGAGGAGATTTTTTTCAGGATTAATCTACATGTCAGTTATATTATGAGTGTGATTTATTAAATAAAATTACATCACACAATAATAGAATATGTTATATTCTCTTTCAATATTTGTATCCAGTTTAGTATAGCTCTTCAGATAAAAATATTACAAGAAATCTCAAACGCTATTTGTATTTTTTTCATGAATTATACTCGTGGTATGCCATGTTCAGTTGAAAATGTACATGCGAAAACATGACTGAATATTTTTAAGCAATATTTTATGTGGAGAATTTGCTTTTCAAGTTTTTAGATTTCTAAGAGATCTTCCTTGATGGAATGATGAAATGGAATATTCCTAGATAATTCAAAAAAATTTACAATATTTTCTCTTTATTTCAATTTGTGTTCAATTTTCCAGTTTTTCAAAATTTAATTTAAACGTTTCTACGACTACGCCCCGTTTCGGAAAGCCAATTTTCTGACTCCAGCTATTAAAAGTCTAGAGCTTAGCTAAATCCAGTGCTCGCAAACTGGCCCTTAAAATGCGTTTTTATTTCCATCAACATCTCATTTTTGTAGGTATAATGTATTGAGGTTGACCGATTAGCACTCTTGAAAAGATTCTGATTGGTATTAAAATTTCATCCTCCATTACCTATTGTGCTACTTCATTGATTTGTGGAAGGAACAACAGGAATCAAGGTGAAAATATAACATAACATTTCAATTCATGAAACAATTCCAATGACAAAATTACGGTTCAATCTCGATGTTATCGTCCCGCTACTCCAATCTCACAACCATAATTAATAAATTATCTCACCCCTTTATTGCAAGGGGTTCATGATCAAGATGCATACAATGGCATAATAATGATTGAGCACATGAGTTGGGCACAGTTGAGAGTGACCCACCCTTAAGACTGTTACTGGCAATGAGTTAGGATGGCACCTATATCACTGGAGGCTCATACTTTGCAACACGGGCCACACCATATTATATTAAGCAATATATCGCAACTTGCAGCCATTTAAGTTGGATCTGACATTGTTATAGAAGCGGCAGCGGCAGATTTTAATCAAGAACGACAAAATTTATGCATTTAATACTCAATCGCTGGGTGGAATTGCTGGTCGACTCTATAAAATCAAAGTCTACAATTCATGCCAGTTGAGAATCCGAAACAAGGGTTTGTTAAATAATGTGAATTGTTGTTATAGAGACATAAGTTCCTTGTGTTACCGCTAGGTGGTATCACTGTAGCACATATAACGAACAACAGACTGGGAATGAGGTACATTGAAAGGGTTCACACACCCTCATGCAAGGCAATCAATTGCTTGGATGCGTGGATGGATATTGAGAGTGATTATTGTGTCTGCATTCATCCTGGTACAGAATTATTGTTAAAACTATAGAATGAGACCATGGGTAATGTCACGACTACATTTGAATACACCAGTCGCATGTGTCATGTACTGGCATCAGTATCCACTTCCACATTTTTGGGAGAATAAGATTATATTCCCGGGCTGACAAATAATTTTTGTATAGTATGAAGCGCTCATCAAATTTCCATCTAACTGTTAACCCGTTGTCAATATTTACTGTAGCATAAGTCTTCAGGGAGGTTTACAGCATTAAATTTGGATTTTCGTTCAATAATAATTATAAGATTATTATTTAACTGAATCATTTAGCGGGAAAATTATACGAAATGGACTAAACTGGTACAGTTACATTCATTTGGATGGAATACATCTTGGAAGGATACCTCTATGAGAAATATGTAGCTCAATTCAATAATTAGAAAATAAAGATTCTGTAGAAACGTCTTTTTGTGTAAATAGGTAGGCTTCTGGAGCTGGTCATTCATTGGATATCTATATGAATTGGAGAAAACTATGCTCATAGTGACATCAGAGGAGTGATGAAGGTTTGAAAAATTCCAATGGCAACATTTGTTGCTTGAGTAAGGACTTCTACTACGATGATGAACTGAGAAAGGATTTTCTTTCAAGAGATATTTTATTCGTATTTCTTAATGTTCTATCCGTGGAATATGGAATTAATAATATACAATAATGATTCATGGAACATGTCTGAATCAATGATAGCAATCAGTATTGGTATCCAAGAAATACTTTTTCAACTATAGTTTCTCTATGGCACAAAAATACAAAAGCTACCAAAATACAAAATGGAGGATATGTGTGGAAATAGCTCGTCAGCATACAATCAACGTGAAAACCGTATAATAAACGTTCACCGTTTTCAAAGCACACAAAGTTGATAGCCTACAGGTGATATGACGCCCGGAAAAATTACACTTTCGAAAATTATTTCCTCATCAAGTCCTGAATACCTCACTAATAATGAGCGAAGGTGAGGGTGAGAGAGACCGAACAGGAGTGTGAAAACTGAAAGAGAGCAGGATAAAAGAGTGGTGAAAAGGGGGCCAAGGGTAGGTGTGTATGTGATGTCGTCAAGTGGTGGCTTGAGGGTGGGAAATGCTGAAAGGATTGAACCAAATAGAATGTAAGGAAGGAAAAGAAGAAAGAGAAGCAGAACAAGAAGAGGTGGAGTTCAAAAACTAAGCGTCAAGCTAAGTCCAGATGACTACAAAGGGCTCAAAAAGGGAGGAAAGGGACCACCACTGGACTTTGGTCTTCTATTCTGCTCGAGCAATCTCCACTTCATTCCAATGAGAGTCCATCTTTCGGCTCATTCTGTTATTTGCCTCTCACTCACACACCTTATAATCACCCTATTCTTTCACTCTCCAAGTGGAGCATTTATTCTTCTTCTTCCTCAATTCAATTCATTTTTTAAAGTTGCTAAATCGAACAATACAATACAATGAAAGGCAAACATTATTGATACTTCTATTATTAATAGAATCGGATGGACTTATTAAGTAATGATCTTGATTTTTTCACCTTTATCAGATTATATTCTTCATTCTGAAGTGGTTGTCTTCCTCTCAATTTCTGCATACCATTCGTCCATGATCTACACCCCCAAAATCTTCTTCTTATTCTTCTTCTTTCTTCTTCTTCTTCTCAGCCTTTGTATACTTCACTTCCCAAGTACATTTCGCTCTCTTTCCTTCTCCTTTGCTGTCGCTCGAGCATGTCTCCTAGTCCCATTCTCGTTGCTTTCCTCTGTTTCTGCACTTCTCATTCTATAATTCCTTGATCAATTCCTTCACATCGCTTCAACGTATCAAATTTTTCCGTAATTTTATTTACCAAACTCTCATTCCAATCTGTTGATGAGGAGAAAACTGAAGGGAAATTGGTCAGGAGAAGCAAAACAACACACCTTTTCAATAAGAATGTTATATAACCCGAACCCCTCCAATCAATCCTATTAAATTTATCAAGAAAATGTTATTTGCTGTTTTACCAACCATTACATACATTTTCAACAAGTCTATTGAAGAAGGCATTTTCCCTGAAAACTGGAAGTTTGCTCTGGTTCGCCCTCTAAATAAAGTTCCATCACCAAATAAAGTTGAGGATTTTAGACCAATCAGTATTTTACCTGCATTGTCCAAAGTGCTAGAAAGACTCATTCATGCTCAAGTTGTAAAATTTCTAGACAACAATAGTAAGCTTCATAACTTTCAATCAGGCTTTAGAAAATTCCATTCAACTGAAACAGCTCTGCTTCGTGTCACTGATGATATAAGGTTAGCTATGGACCAAAGAAAATGCACCATCCTCACCCTATTTGATTTTTCTAAAGCATTTGATACTGTTGATCATACAGTCCTTCTGAATAAGTTGGCTATTCTTGGTTTCAGTCACAACTCGTTAGTTTGGTTTAAATCCTATCTATTAGGTAGGAAACAATGTGTATCTGTCGGTGACAAAAAGTCTACTTGGAAAAACGTTATGCATGGAGTACCACAAGGTTCAATTTTAGGCCCTCTCCTCTTCACTTTGTATGCTAATGACCTTTCTTCCATTATCAAATTCTCCAGTTTCCATACTTATGCAGACGACCTTCAAATATATTTAAGCTGTCCCATAACAAAAATTAACGAAACAGTTGGAATAATGAATCAGGATATCAATTCGATAGTGGAATGGACAAAGAAAAATGGCCTTAAGCTTAATCCCATCAAAACACAGCCCATTATAATTGGATATTCTCGTCTTATAAACAATATTGACTATGAATCGATTCACAAAATTAGTGTAGATGGTAATGACATTCCTTACTGTAGCTCAGTTAGAAATTTAGGCATTATTATGAATAATACTCTTGACTGGTCAGAACAAGTGAACAAAACTTGTAAAAAGGTATTCTCAGCCATGCATGCATTGAAGAAAATGCACGATATTCTCCCTAGAAACATTAAATTATTATTGGTTCAATCTCTCATCTTCCCACATTTAATGTATTGTAATTCTGTTCTTAACGATATGCAAGTCACTCTGAATGATAAACTACAGCGTTGCCAAAATTATTGTCTACGTTTCGTCTACTCTCTCCAACGCCATGATCATATCACCCCAGCCCACATTGCTAGTTCAACATTAAAGCTTCCCGATCAGAGGCTTTTTCGAATAGTCAAGCTTGTTAGAGATATCTTGAAATACAGTAATCCGAACTATTTTAAAGATGATTTCAAATTTGTCTCCGAAGGTAGGAGGATAGATGCTTCACATACTAGAACCGGAGATAGTACTTTAAGGATACCCAATCATCGAACTACTATTTTCACAAAATCCTTCTTAGTCAGTGCCTGTCGTGCATGGAATGCACTTCCTGTTTCTATCAGGTCCATCGAGAGCCGAGCGAGCTTCATCCTGACTTTAAAAAAACATCTTTTGGAACAAATGACTGAAACTGTCCGGCCATAGAACGATCACATGACAACCATCCCCCACCCATCCCACAAATACAAACCTTTAAACATGTTATAGAACGAATTGTATATATATATATATATATATATAAACTCATGTTATTTCAATTATTCACTCCATACTGCTGTATATTACTGAAAGTTGATTACCCTGATCTACTTTCAGCATACTTCATTTTATTAATCAATTATTAATTATTTGATCTTATCTACCTATATAATTATTTTACTTTATAAATTTTCTGTTTTTTTTTCTCTTAAATATTCATATTGATTAAAACTTTCACAATATTTCCATTAATAAATAAATCCTTAGTTTAAATAATGAAATTAACGTTTTGGTAGAGAGTTAGTGGGGAGGATATTTTTAATATTCTTTCCGAAGAATGGACATTGATATGTCCAAACCTCCGCCAATTTATGTAGATGCATAACAATATAATTATTATCTACAGTTATTATATTACAAATTGCTTTTTTCATATCATAATTGTTCAAGTCGTGATGACGTACTAGGAGTGGGAATGAGAAAAGTGTGGAAGTAAGAGGTGAATAATAAATCGAAAGATGGATTCTCATTGGAGTGACCTCGCTAACAAGATAGTCAGAATCCTGCTACAGCTTCAAATATGTCATATCTACTTCTGTTCATGCAACAAAAGCTTGTAGACACCCTCATGAGTCGCCATTAATAACTGATCCCTCATTTTAGAGGGAGAACATTAGCCTCAAGTTGATGTTAAGTGATTATGAACTAGGACAAAAGGGTGTTTTTGCACTGTAGTCTAAAAGGCGGGCTAATCCTCACATTAGTTCTATTGAATTGAACAAGAGCTTCTTCGTATTGCCTTCTTCTGCATAATCTATTTGGAACAAAATAAATTTTATGGGAGTAGAAAAAATAATTACATGGGAGTAGAATTTCCAAAATATTGTATATGGATTCTCAAATTATTATTCAATTAGATAGATTGGTTATCCAATTTATCTTTGCATCATTCGATCAATTTGTGAGAAAGCAAACAATACAAAAATACCTCTCCATCTTCAAGTACAATGGAGAGGAGAAAAATTACAGGATTACAAAAAAAGACAATTTCAGCATTTTTTAAACTGATCTGGTCCAACTCGATCGAGAAACATCTCGAATGCCAGCTATATTTCGAAGAATGAAATGGACAATGGTTATTCCAAGTTTATTTTACATATAACACTCATTAATACAAAATTTTAAGTGGATCTATGCTTCACCTGAGTCAAGATAAGATATTGAGTACTTCGTTAGTTTCTAACGAAGGATTAGGAAATAATAAGTTTTCATTAATCATTACTAACAATGTTTACAAATATTCATACAATTCATGAATAAGTGATTATCAACCAAATATCCTGACTTCGTTTCTGTATTGAAGCGTGCAACACGTGAATCCACGTCTCAATCAAGTTATGTGATAAGGCTAGAGCCACCAGTTTCTCTGACCAGCACAGAGTTATCCCGTATCGATTTCCCATAACAGCATGTCTTGCAGATCAATAACTCAGTAAGTTTATTGGAAGAGACCCGTGCTCGCCTTACTCCCGCTTATCAAAGATGGCATGCCTTTATCTCACGTCTCTCATGTGTATGAAAGGGCCCTACGTGAGACCGTGAAAGACAAGATACGCCATCGCCACAGGTTTACGACGTTTGCGGTCGCCGGTTCACGAGAATTATCGGTCATCCTCCCCGGACGAACATTAAAGCGCGACAAGGCAAAGACAATAACACTGTTGTCGTTGTACTGTGTTTAGTCGGCCCCTGCCGCGTACTGTGTTTAACGTGCTACCCCATCCCGCAAAGCCGTTATGAACGACAACTAACTAGACAGGAAGGATGGTCGTCACAGGCCTAAAGGAGGCCGTTAAGAAGCAGGCGAGCGCCCTCACGCCTCAAACTACTCTCTTGCATTCTCATCATGACGAGGAGGTGGAAGGAACTTGGGTCACGTCGACTTTGTTTAAAGGTAGGCGGTTGTGAGGACAAGGGCAAGTGAGGTGAGTTGAAGAGGTGTGAGAGGAAGGAAGAGGTGGAGAAGTTGATGAGCTGAGGTCAACCATTGCTTAGAAATGTGTTTTGATAATATGGACGCTTACGGTCTATAAATTTTAACCCAATAGAGTATTTAAATAGGGTTACTCCAATTGTTTAGTTATTAGAGAGATAACAAGTAGTGTTATTGTAATGTATTGTAACTAGTATTTTTTTATAATCAGTGCTTAAGCAACTGGTGCTTATGTGAAAAAGTTCTGAAAGGGTACTAGTTATTTCTAAAATAATAAAACTTTTGATGTGTATGTCTTATAACCATCTAACTCGAAAAATGTTACAGGATTCAGTAAGTGAAAATTATTCTATGTTCAAATATTCAATACCGTTATTTATATTATCAATAACGTGTTCCAGTCTTTTCAGTGTATCAGTGCTCTAGTCTTTTCCCTTGATAAGGAAGAATGATGAACAGAACTGTAAGACTGCAACTCTAGGTAGGTTCCACCCACCAATAAATGATTCTAGCTCGGATGAATTTACGTTTACTTATGAATAAAGTAACGGAGGCTGATATACCATTTCTCAAGTGGATCACTGATGGATTATTTATTGTGTGTGTGGATTTGTAGCACATTCAACAAGAATGCACGCCACCTATCTAATGCTACAAAGTCAATTGTTCCCAATTGATGAACGATGATACTGCAACAGAGTATAAGTTGATGATCAGAAGACAATCTGGGTGGTTGATGTTGATATAACTTGTGATAAATAACAATGGAAGGGTTGGATTACTTTCTACCACTCACATTGGATCAAGAATTAATGAGAAATACCAAAACTGTATGAACACAAAACAATAATCAGCTGATAAGGGCCCTAGAGTTTGACATGGTCTTGAAACTCTCAATAAGGCATTCATCATCTCTCAGAGTGAATAGGCGAAACAGTATCTAGAAATTACAAAAAAAATTATTCATACACACGTTTATATCCATATTGAGAATTGTCATCTTTTATGAAGATACATATGAGTTACAGGAGGCTGTGAATTATTTATTTGAAATTCAAAGTTCATGCTCATCAAAGCCAAAATCAATATCAGGTCTTTAAAACACTACTCCTCAACGAATCCATCAGCAAAAAGCCATTCTAACTTGTACCCGAACTTTCAAACACTGTCTAATGAAAGTTTATTCTTAGAATAGTCTGCTTAGGGGACGTGATAACGTCAAGATGAGAAGATAAACGGCAATAAGTGAAAGAAGTTCATGTGACGGCAAGAGGCAGCGGAAAGTTGCAAGACGAGACTTTGAACTTCAACTTCGACTTATTGGTGTCTGACTTAACTTTTTTCCCAATGTGACGTCAAATAGAGCGCCGCTGCCTTCAGACTCTGTTCAAGATTTGGCAGCGGATATCCTCAATTCCTCCTTCTTTCTCTCCTTCCGTTCTTCTTCTTTCCACGACTTTTGTTTTAATTTGACAAGATGAGTTTTTTCGCAAATGAAGGAGGGGAGATTTCGTCGTCTGCTGTCTGCCCTGCCAGTCGGGTCCAATGCTTTGCTAATTAGCGGCTTGAAATGAATGAATATTTCGTCGAAGGCTTGAGTTATGACAGTTTCTATTACTTTTGCAGCAAGAGAGGAAGAGGAATTAGAATGAAGAAATCGCTAAAAGAAAAGTGAAGTCGCTAAAAGTCCGGTGTCACTCTTTTTAAGCGACAGCCGCCATTTTGTCAAAGGTGGGAGGAGGGGAAAATATTCTCACGATGATATTAATAACTCATTTCAATATCAATTCGTCGTCAGCCGTCATTTGAGGCGCTGAGATGGAGTTTAATGATAAATTTTGAGAAGTGAAGTTATAATAATGAAGAAGTAAGAAAGTAGGTGGTAATCTAGGTGGCAGGTCGTCTTAATCCTGCGCCAAATTATTAATATTCATGACGAATTGCGATGGAATGGAAGGCTAAAATGCGAAGGCTGTGGAATTTTCAGTTGATGCGATCAAGGATACGGAGCTCCCAGACGAGAAAAAACGTCTTGAATCGTAATTGGAGATGGAAAGTTTTTAGCGTTGAATTGCATTGGACAAGAAATTCAATGAATGATGAGTAGTGATTGAAGTGTAATAATTGTTAATTATTGGAGCTGTAGATTCAGACGATTTTCATCAATGGTCTCTCAATATATTATTATATTGTATTCCCTATTTTCTACTTTCATTCATAATTTATTCATACAAAGTTTCGTACAACGACTCGTGACAGATTCTCACAGGAAACTCATAAATTTACCAAATAAAACTATGAAAGTGTACAAAAACTATTAGGAGGAACTAAATTAGGACTTGAAAGGTCTCCAATGAAATAGGTTAGGGTTGAATTATTATTGATTAAAAATTTTGAAAGATTGGAGTCGAAGATTTCGTAAAATAGGTCCATTCATATTTTCTCCTGATCACATTACATGTTACTCATTCAGTTTTTTCTCATGAACAAATGGTTTTTTTCTCTACAGTGCAGTGAGGCGATTATGGCGGTTGAACTAACAAAAATAACTAAATATATACAACTGAAGAATTATTGTAACCATTTTTCACTTAAGTTAATTAAAATTTACATTTTGACTTGATTTATAGGTGACTTATCAATTGAATGTTATGAACCATGAAGTCTATATGGAATCTATAGGTTTAATGATCCATCAGATTTGATTAGAATCAGGCCTTCAAGTTCTAACTTTATCGTTTATTGGTTGATACAATAAGTACATCATCAAATTCTGTGCTATTCCTCTCCCAAATTTAGATAAGGTTACACATAGTCCGAAATAGGTTAAGTATTGTTTTTTTTTTTTTTTTTTTTTTTTTTTTTTTTTTTTTTTAAGATTACGTCCTAAAGACTCCAGTCATGGAGTATAAGACAAGTCATGTTATTACATAATAATTCTAACACTAAGTAGTTCAACCTAGTTTAGGTTTGAAAGGAATTCTTGTACACTATAAAAAGCTCTATCAACTAAATATTTTTTAATTTGTTTTTTGAAAATCTTCAAATCATTAAGGGTTGTGTGGCAGAGAGGACCAGGAGTCCTAATTCCGCCCTAATAAAGGCATATAATCAATCAATCAATCAATCATCATTACTTTTCAAGATTTGAGGTAGCTTGTTATAAAATTTCCTACCAATATAATCTGGTTTTTGTTCAAATAACCTACTATTGTGACCCATTATATGATAATCTGCTCTGTTTCGCGTATTATACTCATGAACATCTGAATTCTGGATCACACCACTCGTTTTCACATGCATTACAACTTCATATACATACAAAGATGGCACAGTTAATAGACCAAGCTTTTTAAATAAAGGCCTACAAGAGTCTAACCTATTCACTTTCTCTATACATCTGAGTGCCTTCTTTTGAATCTTAAACACCCTGTCCATATTTTGTTGAGATGAATTACCCCATACTAAAATAGCATACCTAATATGAGATAGTATAAGTCCATGGTAAGCAGTTAACAGTAGTTTTTATCATTCAGCCTAGCAAGCTGCCGCAGGACAAATACTCCAGATGATATCTTATTACATATCCTCTCAATGTAAGGATGCCATGTTAATTTCCTGTCCAATAAAATTCCCAAGAATGCTACTTTCTCTTCTTGGTCTAATTCATTTTCCTCTACAAACACATTTATTTCTCTATCCTCTACTGAATTATATTTACTTTTGAATTGTAGGAATTGACATTTCTTACTATTTATTGTTAATTGCCTTTGCTTCAAGAATTGGACAATTGACTGTACTCCAGTAAAAGCATTTATTTCTAGACTATCTAATAAAATAATTGTTAAAGATAAGCGATGTGTCATCAGCAAACAACAGAGCTCTGTGATCTTTTAACTCTTTTGGTAATTGGTTCACATACAACAGAAACAGTAAGGGACCCAGAATTGAATTCGTTTGCTTCGTTTGTAGTTCTTCACTTCACAAAATTTCACAGTCCTTAATTAATATAAACTACCAACTATCCTCAACTATCAACTTTTCAGGTTTTCAACTATTCAGCTGTAGGATTTGTGGCAAAATTGACATATAGAAGTGGTTTTGGGCAATAGCCTGTTTTTCTTTTTCTGACAATTCCATTCGTTTGCTTTATCCAATAAATAAATGAATAAATAAACTGTGTGTACAGCACTAATTTGGACAATTTTGATGATTGTAGAAGTCAATCGGGGACGCCAAACAGCCCACTCCACCCCACTTAATATCACAGGATTGCAAAAACTACTATAAATAATGAAACTATCTATCACGCTCAATAACTGTAGTAATAAGAATATTTATTTACATATTTCCATCTACCGCCTCTTGAATTCTGAATTCTTTCCTCTTAAAAAAAATGAACCCTATTAGTTTCCAATTATACATTTGCAGATTCGAGTGATATTTGATAGAAAACTACGTCGTAATAACTTAACACACACAGTTCAATTTAATTTAGAGCCGAGTGACCAGAGTCCAGCGCTCATCTCAAATGAAACCATAGCGCACACTTGTGTCCTGGCTATTACTGAACGACGACTGCTGTTTATGAGTGCATTTCTCTTCACCCTTCCTCCTCCTATCCTAGCACTCTCTCACTCTCTCGGCCATCTCGTCTCTCCTCAATGAAAAGCGGGAAAGCCCAGCGCCTGGAATTGGATTGAACGTGACGGGATTCCATCTCTTCACCCTATCTGGCCGCCTGTCAAGCGCCTATTGTTGTTTACGGGAGAGAGAAGACACCCTGTGTCGGTGGGGTTGGGGGTTATGGAGGGGGTCACGTGGTCAGGGGCTCCCCGGAGACTTGTGCACTATGAGAAGTTATAAGACAGTAGTGTCTCCTTCAGTCCGCACGTGATACTAGTATGGCAGCCGTTTCCATCTTACTTCTTCTTATTTTACTTCTACTCTGTCTTATTTTCGCAGTGTGCTTCTCCTATCACACAAAGCATCTCATTCTGGCCGGCAGGCTTGCCAGCGGATCTACTCTTTGGACAGTGGACATAACTTACACTCACACATACACAACATGCTCTCTTAGCCTCGCAACTGAACAATCTCTCCTAGTAGTGCAGACTACAAATTGTTGCCTTTCAATCCCAAACACTCTTTATTGTTATTAGGTTCTCTTCAGTATATGAGACTCCATTCAGGCTTATGGTCGGGTATCATAATTACGACTGAGTTTATTATTAGCAGCTCCTTTTGTATGTATATTATGAATTTTCTTATATATATTCTTCTCTACTGCTATAAAGTCAATTTTCTTGTCTAGCTTCATTGCACTCATTTGTTTTATTGATTTACTGAGCTTCATCTATATTTGCTTCTCTGTCACACACTCTCTATTTCACCTTTGTTCTTGAGTAATTCAAGTTTACAGATGGAAATCGCATTTGTCCCAAATGCTAATTAATAAATATTAATTTTATTCAACTATTATCTGAAGTTGAATCCTGTATAAATCACCCTGAAGACTTCTGCTACTGTAAACATCAATTAACAGCAGGGCAAACATCTAGAAGGAAACTCGATGGAATCTAAAAACTTCTAGCTCCTCACCCACTTGTCAATACAGTATTCATTTGCAGTAGCAGAAGTCTTCGGAGTGGTTTACATCATTCTACTTTCGATTATCATTTAATAGTAACTGATTCGAATTATACAAATTTAACACGTGGAGTGTACTGAAGATCTATTTTCTAGAAAATTATGTTTGGATCTAGTCAAATGAATAAAAAATCTTGAATTTAATGAAGGGAATCAAGAATATTAATGGTATGCGTAAAATTTAATCAGTAACACTTTTTATCAATTTCATATCACATTCTTATATTTCATATCGTGTATTCAAATATTGGAGACTCAATGAAATTGAAAGACTGAGTTTGAATGTTCAAGTCTGCATGGATAAATTGATCACAGTTTGAAGCTTACTCACTACTCAAATGCTGAAACTTTCGATTCTTACAATAAACCCACATCATAGGCCTAAGTCTCATCTATGGATGCATGAACAACTCTTCTTACTCAGGATTACCATTCTCCATTTCGAATGAAAATGAAATAAAATGAATGAAATCTACTGTATAGGATTATAACTCTGAAATTCTACTATCTAAATTCATTGATCGAATGAGATTTAGAATAAGTATGAGAATTTAAACTTTATTTGTCACAAAAACACAAACAATACAGTCTGAAATGAAGACAAATTTAAAATGCAAATAGAAAAAAATAAGAATCATAAAGAAAAAATGAATGTGACACATGTAGTGTGGGCAAAAAAAAATTCCCGTCCGCGCACAGGAGTCGATCACAATTAACTTATCAGTAGAAATGATTGTGCATGTGTAATCATAACTGCACATAATCATGCACTCATGTATAATGTAGCAAGTAATTGATTCACAAATAATAAACGATGAATTGATGATTCATAAAAATTCAAGAGAATTTAAATTATTTATTGATGTTCGTTCACGTTTTCATGGAGTGATTTAAAAATCAAAACATCACAAATTATGGAATATATCAGACCCAGGTAGCGAACAAGATAAATAAGAAGCCAAGGTTTCCTGTAGATGATTCTCCAACACTATAGAAGAGGAGCAAAAAGCAATCACTTGATCGAGAGATGGTCACCAGTTGTAGCTTAGAACAAAGACAAGCCGAAATAATAATAATTGAAGTCCGGGGGTCGGCTCCGTAATATACGATTTGGATTTTGCAGGCTCCTCTCGAAGATTGGTCGCTTATAAAGTAGTATTGTTTAGTGTGTCAGACGCGGTGAGGCCGGCCATAAACTATTGGTGCTGGGGGTCATAAGGTTCCATTTGGAAGGATGCTCTCGGGAGAGGAGAGTAGGGGTGGGAGAAGGTGGAGCAGGACGAAGGAGAAGAGAAAGAAAAGGGTCCACACCGATTGTGCTGGCCCACACAGATATGAACAAACGACTGGCTATTGCTTTCCTACCTTATGGACGATGGAGATGGGGAAAAAGAGGAAAAAGAAGGCGAAGGATGAGATGGTGTGCATGTGAGGAGGATGATCGAGAGGCGGAGGAGGTGGTAGAGAAGGATACGAAGAAGTAGAACGAGATGGAGGAGAGGAAAAGTTGGAGGAAATAGACGGTGAAGAAAAAGAAGGTGGTGGAGCAGAAGGAAAGGAAGAGAGAGGATGATGAAGAGGAGGAGGAGGAGTAGGAGGAGTTGGCGGAGGAGGAGGAGGAGAAGCCGAAGTAGTGGAGAAGGGAGGAGGAGGAGTGAGTGAAGGAGGAGGAGGAGAAGGTTATGAAGAAGAGCCGGGTATATTTATCTGCAGATTGAGAACGCTATTCCCTATCGGAGACATCGGGACAGTGTTTGTATAGATGAGGGGTGGTTTTAACAGGAGATATGGCTTTGGCTACATCTTTGGTTCATTCTCTCCCCCTCGCCAACAATGGTAACTTGAAGCTTGGACGCTGACGCTTGGACACCAGTTACTTACTATCACCAAGAAACCACCATTGCGGCTTCCATTGCTAAATTGCCAATCTCCGGTTCGGTTGTGCAAATCCTCATTCAAGCCGGTCACTTATCACAACAGAGCAGCATCTGTCCAGATCACTTTGCGTCGTGTGTAACTAAATTATCACTACGTCATGATTTTTAGGTTTTGTTTTTATATGCTGCAATAAATTTCGAGAGTTTATTATGTTCATATAACAGTGAACTGCATACAAAGTATTCAAAAACTTCAAAAGACATCCGATATTCAGTAGGAGACGACGTGTTTCAAGTTTATTCCTGTTCTGTTATAATGTGTAGAATGATTAGGCAAGACTACTATCGTAAACAGACTGTGTTCTTGATCATCCAAGTACCAGGATTCCTTAGTAGTACCTGATTGGTTCCAAGGCAGCAAAGTTGTCTTTAGCAAAGTTCTGTTCAAAAGATCGTTTATAAGATCTAGAGTGTCCAGCTACAGCAATAAGAAAATAATGGAGCTTCTGAGTTCACTACGATCTTGCATAGTTGTTGTTGACGCCGTTTGAATATTATGGAGTTTGGCGCTGAGTAATTGCTTTTCAATCTGCTCCGTTTAATGGTGCACTCTGGTGCGTAATACCTTAATAATTGTTTGTATAGTAGTTTTTCTAGAAGCCAGTCGGTTCGCAAAGCTGCCTTCGTAGACATGAAGTCGACTCGGTCGTTTATTTGTTTGTATTTCCAATGGAAATTATTAATTGTGATTTCGTGTCTCCGATTGTAGGGAGTTATTTGTTTCAAAGTACTTGTGAGAATTTGAGTATTTTTCTATTGAAATTAGTAGTGAATGGAAAGTAGAACTTAGAAACGGAAATCCATACATGATCCATTCTGCCAGCATATATTAAATACTAAATCGAATAGAATTAGAGTCCACTTGATCAGAAATTTGTATAACTAGTTGTGGGATTGGTATCAAAAACCGAACACTCAACTGAGTTTCTTTCAAACTTCGAAATTAAATGTTTTTGAGGAATTGGCCTAAACGTTCTCAGATTAGAACAACAAGTTGAATTTTGGTAACGAGCCTTTCCTGTCAAACATTTGAAGTACTGGAGACTCAAGTACATCAGAAAACTGAGTTTATTCAGTAGTATTTGAATGAACTTTCAACTAAAATTCACATGAACATGAACATTCGCATCAAATTTACAGAGATTTCCAACAGATGAATTCTCTGAAGTCTTATGTATATTCATATATATATATATATTTACGTTTTTGTGCCTGTTGTGGGTCCAGTAAAATTTCAACTCTTATGTAGTTCCCCGGGACCCCCCATTTTAAATTTGATCAGATAGTCACAAAATGAAACTATTATGTTATACCTGAAGAACTTGACTTGCTGAATGGTTATATTCCACTCAATTTATTATATATTCATCCATAATTAATCTAGATCCTTGTAAAGTTATTCACCTCATGATGGTCCTTTCTAACCTCCAAAGTGCTTATATAATTCTGCTATATAAAATCTACTCCTATGTTGGGTCTTGAGTGATTTGGCGCCAACATTGGAGTTGCATGCAAATTTTACTCCTCAAGAAGGTCCTTCAATATTATAATTGCTGAGTGAAATGTGCTCCTATGTTTGGTCCGCTGAGCTGTGTTGCCAATTCTCATATATAGTAAATAAATTTCACTCCTCATGAAGGTCCATCAAACGTTGCCATACTTCGTCTTTGTAATAAAGATTCGAGATTTGTTTGAATCAACCAGCAACCGGCTCCGTGAACTTGTATTGCACATAACTCAAAACATTTTGTAGAGCATTGTCAATAGACTAAGATTTTCATGTTGTCAGAATATGTAAAGGAAAAAAATTGTACAAGCACCGTTTTTTTATGCATTTAAAGTTGATTAATAAAGTTGATTTATTTATTTATTTGAGGTTGCATAATAAGTCAAGCATGCTCAATAAATGTAGAAATCTAGGAGATTACCCTGAAAACCCCAATGAGCTGTATCAGTTGAAAGGGAATTACCGAATTAAGAGCCATTTGCACAGTCAAAGCTTAGACTGAATTTAATCAGCTGGTGGCTTAAACTCAAAATGTAACACATTATAACAAACGAGACTTGATATGGATTTAATCCAGTTTAAGATGGAATTTTCGTTTAAACTGTCACTGTGCAAATGGCCCTTAGAGAGACAATAACAACTATAGAACAAGTACAGTTTTCATGAAATGAAATTTTTCAAGTTCAAGATGACAGACAAAAAGCATTACATTAGGGAATTTTTGGGGATACAATGCATGTGTTCAGGAGCTGCAAGCTTCAGTGGGTGGCAAGGTCAGTGGATGCTAATGGTGTGAGCGACCATAAAGGTTTTAAACATCCCTTCTCTTAAGAATATAAAAAATGGGCTGTTAATATAAAAGAATTTGACTTTTGGGTATCTATCAATTATTGGAAATTAAAAAAAATGTTTTTGACTTTCTCATCAGAAATTAACCACACTAATCTTAAGGTATGAACATCTGAATAAAATTGGGGAATGGCCGTGAAATTCAAACTTATTTGCTGGAATAATATCAAGGTTTCGATTGTTAAAACTGAATGAAGACTTTTGGGCAGCATGCCAGGTCTTTGAATGAATTTTAATCACAATACCATCTTTACCGAACACTGCCTATTGTTATATTGATTTTAGAATTATTTCGTGTATCAATAAATTCAGTTTATTGCAGTGACATACACAAGAAAGTACAATAATGAAGGACTACTGGAATCATTAAAACATCGAATGCTACAAACTGTTACTACATTTACATTATAATGAGCAATGTACTCCAACATCTTCCAAGTATGACAATTATTCCTTATAGAATATTAGTGAGTCTAACTCCAATCTCTAGAATATTATCAAATTATCTGATATTAATTGATTTGTATACGAAGTATTCATCCATAGAAGTGTAGGTTCATTCCTTAACACAAGGTCTTTTGTTTAAATCTCTACAATTCGTGTTGGTCTGTTCAATGGTAAGAATATACTCAAGTATGTAATTTATATAATGTATATATTTATTAATTTATATATGTAATGTATGTATTTATGTAATAGAAATCTTAATTACTGCATCACTGTATATTATATAAATTGTACCTGATTGGATAAAGATATGAAGAAACATTTGAAAAATATGATTCCAAGCTCAGAAATGCTAAAAATGCATTCATTTTTCCATAGAATAAAATGAGAACTCAAAGTTCAGCTGAATGTCTGGTAGGGAATACGGATATTACTCTATTTTTATTCTTAACCAGCATCACATTTGAAAATGCTTATAACTTTGTTAAATTTGGACAGATTGATTTAAAAATTTAGAAGAATCTCAAATATATGAAAAAAACGTTCACGACTTTTTGTAGAATTTTCCCATGACTCCTTCACCTTCCTAAGCCGAAAAAATATAATTATTATGAGAGTTGTGACGCTAGGCAGAAATTTTCAAAAGTCGCGCTTCGTTCAGCTGTCGCCCGCCAAGGAACTGAATTGGATAACTTTTCCCGCGTAACAACGCTACAACGCTATTGGGTAGTTGAACTTGAACCGGCAAGTTCAAACGATATGCATTCATTTTATCTCTCTATAAAAGTGGAAGCTGTAGATAACACCAAGTTACTTGGAATACAAGGTACTGGCCACGTGCATCTCGATCTTTTAATGATCAGAGTCGGATGATCAGTGTGACATCATTGGTACTCTAAATATCTATTCTTCCTATATTTCCAATGTTAAATTTAGCAGCTTTGTAAGTCTTTTTCTCAAAAAGTAAATAACTTTCAAGTCCCATCGACATCTCCTACGACTCATACAATATTTATCTTTAATTTTTTTAGAAATTCAATACTTTCGGACGACTGGATCTTTCAGAATGATTGATTTTGTAAGAGCCTACATCGAATACCTGTTGCTCTCTTATTGAAAATTAACATGCTTTTCCTGGCTCTTTTGTAATTCAATTACTCAATGCTAATGAATTCGATAAATCGATCATTGAATAAGGTATTAAGAACATGAAACATTGATTGTACTATTATTTCTTTCACAATCCTTTATCTTGTCTGTGTACTGTATATCATATGTAGAATCAATAGAACTTCTTGCCTAATCCCTTAGGAGGAACTCTTTTTTCAGGAAAATTATGGCTTTCACATACTTGATGAGGAAATAGTTTTCTGGTTGAATCTTTCTAATTGAAAACTATAACAAAAAATATAAGGGCGAATATTATATTAAAGCATGGATTGCGCGTGAGGAATTCTCAATAATTGTATTGAATACTTGATCTCGTATTCTGAAACACATATTTCTAATTTAATTATTTGTAAGAGGAATTCTCAATTGGTACTTATTGTAGAACTCTCATTCTTTATTTATTTGTGAAAGGGAAAATCAACTCTTCATGATTCAATAATAAAGAATTTAATGAAAATGAATCATACATTGAAAAGTATGCGTATGAATATGAATTCATACTATAAGTATCCTACAATATATTCCTTCTAATAAACTTGATAATTCTATAAGGCCATAAAGAAACCAATAAAGTTCTTTATCGAAAATTAAATTGGAATTTAATTGTTGATCAATCCAATTGATTGGTAATAACAAACGAAATCATCAAATATCATAATATAATATCATAAGGGAGGAAAGTGGTGCGCTTATCATCTTCATCCGTTGATCATCCACATTCTCCTTTCAAATCACTGATGGAATGCCCTGCACTAACAACCTTTATTCTCTGCAACCGCTCTTGATTTTACTTTTATCTAATTAATATTAGCTTTTCCTTCATATGTCTTCTGCATTGAGATTGGTATTAGAATCAATTTTGAAAGGATAGATATTGGTTGAGTTTGCAGAAGAATATCACAATGAACAAAGGAAACAGCTCGAATGTGTACAACGTAATAAATAACGAGAAAGCTCGAAATAACTATAAAGTATTCAAGCCAAGCCTAATTATTATGCTGATAAAAACAGTGATTGAAGAAGTATAGGTCTATATTATCACTCAAAGTATTACTAGGAGAAATAGGCTACATTCAGTACCTTTTTTCAACTTTATAATTGTTGGGGTATTAAAACTTTGAATAGAAAACCTCCAGTAGAAAACCTTTGGAGCCATTCATCTTTTCAAATGTTGACAAATAAAATCTATTCATTCATTCTACGAGTATCCCTTCTCGTAGTAACAAATGAGAGTTCTCTATCTCCAAACCGGTATGCCCTTACATTATCGAGAATTCTGGAAGATCTAGGAGTTCAAAGGTGATGAATTTCTAAAAAAAATTGAAGATAAATATTGTATAAATCGTAGGAGATGTCGATGGGACTTGAAAGTTATATACTTTTTAGAAAAAGACTTACAAAGCTGCTCAAGAAAAAAGATAAATATGTGACCGTAACACACAACTATCACCTGGTTAAAGTATGTGTATATCATTTTTTTTCCTGAATTAAGAGTGCACTCCTAAAGGATCAAAGATGTTGAACCGGCAAGATGTTCTACTGATTCTATGTAATATACAGACAAGATATGAAGGATGTTGAGAGAAATAATATTATACTCTAATTAATGTTTCCACGTTTTTAATTCCTTATTCAATGATCGCTTTATCAAATTGATCAGCATTGAGTAATTGAATTACAAAAGAGCCAGGGAAAGCATGTTAATTTTCAATAAGAGAGCAACAGTTATTCGATGAGCAGGCTCTTACAAAATCGATCATTCTGAAAGATTAAGCCGTCCAAAAGTATTGAATTTCTAAAAAAATTTAAGATAAATTCTTGTATTAATCGTAGGGGATGTCGATGGTACTGGAAAGTTATGTACTTTTTGAGAAAAAGACTTACAAAGTTGCTCAATTTAACATTGAAAAGATAGGAAGAATATACTTTTAGAGCACCAATGAAGTCACACCGACCAGCTGGTTTGGATTTGTCAACGCGCATCTTTTCGTGGCCAGTACCTTGTATTCTGTATACCTTGTATTTTGTATACCAGTACCTTGTAGGTACATTGGATAACACCTACTTTTTTCCCAACTTTTCTTTTTTTTCTGCTTCTCCTTCTTTGTCATCTTGTTCTTCTTTTTCTCCAAATTAGAGAATTCTTAATATTTGTCCTTTCATATTGAGTGATAGCTCATTTTACTCAGCTCTTCAAGGCGGTTTCAATGCATATTTCGGTTGCCTGACAAAACCTCACTAGTACCTCTAACCTCACCAGATAGGCTATGTATATTTTAATGAATTGCACTGTTGACTTATTTATTACACTGTTGAAGTATTTTTGGAGCAATCCCATTCCAAAAAGTTGAGTTTATAATCATTTCATTAAAATACACATGTCTGGTGAGGTTGGTCGTGGCGAAGGCATGCGTTAGGGTTAGGTAAGGTTCAATCAGGTAACCGATATGCATTGAACCCACCTTGAAGAGCTGAGTAAAATGAACAAATAATTAAATGAATGTTTATTTCCCAAAAAAAACAAAACTACAAGATCAATTACGCAACATATTAGATAAATTACAATAAATTACATACAAAACCTAGTTAGTTACAAAAAAATTTTATAATGTGTCCTCTATTCTACTTGTTCAGTTTTTTCTGTGTGGAAATTGACCTACTCCACTATGGCATACCATGTTCTAGAGTAAAATGAGCTATCACTCGAATTGATAAGATAAATGATATTGAAAATTATTCTCAAATTTGGGACCCCACATCTTTTTGGACAAAAAAAATAATAAGCTCAATGGCTACCATACATAACTTGTAGGTTCCGAATATAATAAAAGAGAAAATTCCGATCTACCTGTACAGACAATAGGGATGTCATAATTCCAAGTTCCAACACAAACGGCAAGTTGCACAAAAGAAAATGTAATTTAATTAACATAAGATGACGTCATCATACAGAGCTGAACAGGGAAGTGGCTGTAGTGGCTCCATTAAAGACGTCATCTTATGGTTTGATTTTCTTTTATGCAACTGGCTGATAGAATTTCAATTTTTGGTTCTCCGTTCCTCGCGATGTCTGTAAGGATTCTTCCAATAGGCATGGTTACAGTATTTTCTTTCGATTGAATTTATGATAATACATAATTTTCCAAGCTGATAGGCTGAATGCAGTTGATTTGTTGATGCACTTCATAGATTCAATTTATGATTTTTGAAGTGACATTGGAATTTTTTTCATTGATTTTCATTGTTAGCTTCATTAGTAATTTTGGAAGCTATTCTTCCAATAAGCTAGATTTCTTGTTTCAGGATTTGTTTCAATGTATAATTAGCTTTTCAAGTTTGATTAATTAACTGTTTCCATCTATTTCAATTAAACTAATATTTCTCGAAGAAAAAGATCATCACACTAGATGACACATTATTTTAATGTAGTCTTCTTTGGAAGAAAAACAACAGCTAAAATACTTTTTTGATACGTATCATCGTTTTTCAATAAAGCATTCAAAGTTGCAATTTTCAAAAAAAGTTTTCCACAATAAGAAGGTTAGAACCAAAGAAGAGGTAGAGTTTGTAATCTAATAATATTGTATGTGCTAGAACCCACTACAATGTGCATTTTCCACAATTGTTTCACATGTATTTTCATGTGGTTTTCTAGAAAGTGAATATAAGATACTGTAGCAGCTATTCTCTATCTATGAAAATTGTTTATATTGAATATAACAGGAATTATTATAAAATAAATGAAATAATAAACAGGAATAAACTGTAGAAATAAAAAAAATACTGAAATTCAAAAACCATTTTTAATTTCAAATTATTATGGGGGTTATTCATCCACTCATCCATGTGTAATAAGTTAATTTATTATAGGTAATAAATTCAATTAATGCAGAAAGTATTTGTTCAACTCTCTCATTACTCACAAAGATGTAGGAAACTAGAATACAAACAAAAAATAAATATGAAATCCACTTTCAAAAATGAGCAAGCCTTTTTTTGTTCACATTCTTGAAAGAATAAGAATAAGAATCTATATTATCATAGACATTGTTAACAATGCATTGATAAATGTCAAAAATAGGTACTAGATATTACATAATACAATTAATATATACAAATAATATTAGCCTACAAATATTTGGTCCAGTCAATTACATTAAATTCTTGGATGTTATATAAACTTTCAGCTTTCAGTACAGTTTTCAATTTCCTTTTGAAGAATGTAAGAGGCAGTGCCTTAATTTCTAGTGGTAATGAATTGTACAGTTTAACAGATGTGTACAGAAGATTTTTTTGTTAAGTTGTGAACCTGAACTATTGAACTCTGATATTATTCCTATTTCTGGTTTCATATCCATGACAGTCACTATTTAATTTAAAAAAATCCAGATTACTTAACTAACACTAAATAATACATACAAAGAATAGACAGTTAATATTCCCAATTTTGTGAAAAAAGGTTTACAGTGGGTCCTCATATCAACATTACAAATCAATCTAATTGCTTTCTTTTGGAGTATAATTATTTTTGAGACATGAGTACTAGAGCCCCATAATAGTATACCATAGGACAGTAAACTTTGTATTTGAGAGAAATACACATTTAATAATATATTAATATCTACAGTTAACTTTAACCTTCTCAGCAAGTACAGTACCTTTGCTATTTTTTTCACTAATTAATTCTGCATATGTGGCTGCCAATTAAGTTTGGGATCAACAACAATACCTAGAAATTTTAAAGGTTCAGTCCCTACTTCATTGTTTGAATTTCTATTATAGGTGAACATAATAATTACTAGCACAACAATCATTAAGGAGTAGAGAGCTATCAACTAGACAATTTTGTACACCTGCTTCGGATTTACAACTAACTTTGAGACCAAAATCATCAGCAAAGAGAAATCCTGCTTTATCAGTGCCTTCTATATTACAAATTATGTTGGTAATATAATATATATTAGGGAGTATTGATCCAAGTATGGGCCCCATAATGAACCTTTCTGCCCTTAGAGAATTGACAATCTTTGTAAACAAACTGGTTGCGGTCCTTTGAATAGATTGATTTTGAATTGCAGCCATAATAAGAAAATTTTTCAAAAAGTATGTTATGCTTAACAGTATCGAAAGCTTTAGACATGTCATATGACCTAAAACTAACAGATAGACCCTTCTCCAAAACATCAACAACAGTATTAATTTACTAAACTTGTTACTGCATTGCTAGTATTTCTACATGGCCTGAAAACAAATTGTTTTTTAGTAAAAATACCAAAGTTTTCAAAATTATTTGAGATCTGGTCTTGCATTATGGCCTCAAATACTTTGGATATCACAGGTACAATTGTTATTGGCCTGAAATAAGGCCTGATTATATTGGCCTGAAATATTGGCCTGAAGTTTTTCTTATCACCTTTTTTATGTAGCCTACAGGTATTACCTTAACGTTTTTCAATACACTTGGAAAAATGCCCTTGTATACTAAACAATAATTTAAAAGGTAACTCAAAACTTCACTTATATAAGGGGCAGATATTTTTAAGACCTTAGAACTAATACCATATATATCTAAAAAAAACTTGAATTACTAAGACTACTTATTTTCTGGTACACATAATCTGCAGTAACAGGTTGGAAAAAAATGGTACATTGGGCCTATTGCACTTATTGATGTAGTGAGAGCTGAGATGTTCACTAACTGGCACATTTTCACTAATTTCCTCAACTTTTTCAATGAAAAAGTTGTTAAATGAATCAGCGTTGTTATCATCATGTGAATCAATAGCTTCATTGTTGACATTTGTAAGAATTTTAACTACCTTCCATGCAGCTTGAGTTTTATTTTTTGAGTGCTCTATTTTGTTGTTGGAATAATTTATTTTTGCATTCTTAATAGCAATTCTATACTCTTTCTTACAGCTTTTATATTTATCTCTAAACTGATTAGTCTTAAAAAATTTCAGTGAGCTATAATATTCATCACAACTATGTTTGAGCTTTATTAAATCATCAGTATACCATCCATCATCCAGCTTAGGCTTACTAACTTTGAAACCTCTAAGAGGATAAGCAGCATTAACAGCTGACATATACAAATCAAAAAACTTCTTAAACTTATCATTCGCATCATTAGGCTAAGCAAATACACCACACTCCAGTGTATGATACTAATTAACCTAACAAATAAATAAGTGTTCTGATCATTAATTAACTAACCTATCTAGCTTTTTGTTTACACTAGAAAAACTTTGAGAGTCATTTTGGAAGTTCAATTGCAGCAGCTTCACAAATCATTTCTATAGAAAGTTCCTTATTTGTCTTAATTGTCTTAATTCATCTAATTTCAATCCATTAATTAAAAAAATTGCTTCTCCACTATGAATGGAATTTTTCCTTCCATAGAAGGACCCAAGTTCATAGTCAGGTATTGTGAGACAGCTACAGTCATCGTTCGTTAACCAGTGTTCAGCAACAGTAATTATCTTAGCATTAGGCTATAGTTTTATAACATAATAAGAGGGAAATATATTCTTATTTGTTTGATATACCCTGGACATTCAAAGATATAGTGTTTAGAAAAGTTTCATTAGCTGTTTATTCATCATTAGTCCTAGGCCCAGGATTGGTATTGTTTGCATATCACATAACCTAGCTACATTTGGACTGTTGTATAAATTAGAATTGGAACCGTTTTGGGCGTATAAGCCTGTGGTACTTTTCTGTAAGTTGAGTAATTCTCATTGATTAAATAAATAAATAAATATCCATTCCTATCTTTGGACCTATTAAAAGAGTTATTTATGAAAAATTGCATGGCTGAAGAGGAATGATTTTAGGACTAACTTGACTTTTATGATCTAAATATTTATTTATACAATTGAGAATTTCATTGCCAATGAGCTTCTTACCAATTCTATCCAGGTATATATTTATTGTATATATCCTAATAGAATAAGATTCTTGTGCAGATTTAACTTAGTTGAGCTTGTAAGTTGTGATAGAAATGAAGGAATTACATTTACGATTTTATTTTTTGTTACATTTATTTATTTCCAATCACTCAATTACATACACTCTGTGAGTAGTGATGCGGTTTACTTTTAATTTCTACTTTTGATGTGTTTTATTCTTGATTTCGTTTCAAAATGTTAATAACCTTAAAGCATTACTAAATCTCATAAGGAAATAATTGTAAAAGAAGCAAGCTAAATAGTACAAGTAATTATAATAATTCAAGTACAAGTTATAATTCTATAACTGACTTACCTTTCAAATTTGATCACTGCTTGAATAATCTTTTTGGACATTTTGACACAATCACAACAACACAAAACACAATATCACTTTGACTCTGCACCTGCAGACAACAGACAGCTGACAGTGAAGGACGAGACAAGAATATTCCATTCACAACAGAAACGGCGGGAACTTCAATACATAACCTCAAATCAAGTTCAGTCTGAATAAATGGCGCGAACGCTCAGACCCACGGGAGTGAACTATAATACTCCATTACACAAACGCCATCACATGATAGGTCTGTGGAGCTACTAAAGATGCTTGGACCATCTTACGCGAACGTACCAACATGAGTTGTAAAGATTTATACAAAAGACCAACTTTGTGTTAAGGAATGAACCTATATATATATATATATATATATATATATATATATATATATATATATAAATATAACACGTTTTAATCATGCAGTTGAAAACGCTAAAGGTGCGTACAGACTTTCGCTCTGCTCCGCAACCGAACGTCACTCGAGCAGAGCGATTGATGATCGACCGGGGAGCAAGAGCGGAACGCGAGAAGAGCTAACATCTCCCGTAACGTTCATGATCGGAGCGACTGTGGAGCGGGAGCGGAGCGATGGCGGAACGAGGGCGGAGCGGGTTGGAGGCGCGTATATCTGTACGCAGCTTAAGACAGAGCTGAAGATGTCAATATAGTGTTAGAAGAGGATGAGAGAGAAGAGAAAGAATAAGTAGGAAAAGGAGGTGCAGAAGATGGTGTTTATGATGAGGATCGGAGAAGGGAAAGGATGAGGAGAAGGAGAAGTGGTGGAAGATGGTGATGAGACAACAAGAAAACGAAGAAAGAACAAGTTGTGAATGTATTGCAGGTGCAGATACGGGACTCTGAGCAGTCGTAATTCCTTTTTAGAAGTACAAACTTCAAGTTTCATTTCCATTTTGGCTTGATTATTTAATTCCATCTCGTGGCTGGCTGTGTGATCTGCTGAATACATTCATGAGAAAGTACGCCACTGCATTCTGCCGGCAAAAATTGCAATTGGACGAGGATTTGAGTTGCCGCGAAGAGCTGTTTGACAAAGGGTGGCTACTGCGGGTGGTGGAGGTGTACTTACCACCCCCACATACTTTTAAATATATACAGTTTCCAGTTTCCTCCCCTTTACAGGTTTGCATGAATTAGCAACAACTCCCTCCCCCACCCCTTTCCCGCTTCCGACAAAGAAAGAAAACCTCAAAAAGAATAAAGATTCGTTAAGAAGGTTGAGGCGAAAACTTTCGAAATTACTTCGCAGACAAGTTACCACCCGGCTGTAGCTTTATATGAGAAGATATCATAAAAAGAATTTTCAACTTGCGCAGCGTAAATTTTTAAAATTCAACTTATCTTCCCCCACCCATTCCACTTCACACCGGCTAATGTCTGAGGTTTAGTCGGACGCAAGAATATTTAAGCATAGTGAGACCATTATTAAGAATCTACCGACCTTTTTGCTTCACAGTTTCGCATTTCTCAGCTCGTTTTCACCTCTCCTCTTCATCCTTACTCTTGGTCATTGTCACCAATTCCATCCCCTCTCTCCTCTGTCGAGTTATCAGCAGCTTCTCCTCACCCCCTCTTGCCAGCGATGTTCTGCCACTTCATTAATTTTCAAGCCAACCTGGAAATCATAAACAAAGAAGTTTTCTCGTTTGAAAATAGGTACGATAACAACGTTCAGTTGAATTGAACAACTTGGAATTCAAGTAATCAAATCAATGACACAATTTCAAGAGAAATATTAACACCGGTGGATGTATATTGCTGAACTTTTAGACACCTGCTGACCATCAATACTACAATAACCGAAAAGAACCTGTATAAGAATAATATAAGTTCAAAAGAAAACAATAAATTTCAAAATAAAGCAAAAAAATCGATAAATTTCAAAAGAAGACCGAAGTGCCTCGACACTAGTATTTGTCTGGAAATCATGAAGGATCTCGTTTCTCGTTTGACAGTAGGTACAGCATGAAATAATGATCGTCAAACTCATCGTGAGTTAGATTTCTCATCTGATGTAGTGTTGGAATCATCAAAGAGCATTCAATACACCTTTTATTTGTTAATATCCATGAAAACTACAATTTCATTACTATTCCTCTCAATGTATTAGAAAAAGTGTACTGTTGATGTGAGAATACAGTATAAAAATGTATTATTAAAATTCAAAAGCGTTCATGTTTATTATATTAATCTCCACTTTTGACTCTCATCTAAATATTTTCAAAATATAATAATGTTGAAAAGACTTCGCGATCGATACATATTTTTCCCATATTTAAAAGATACATATTTAAAAGTCAGTTTCTGCCAGGAAAATACTTACAGCTTACATCTGACAGTACAGTAACAAATAGGAACGTTTGTACTGAATCATCATACATCCCATCATCATTACCTGGGCTTGAAATACTTGTGGACAGTTGCCTTTAAAAATGAATAAATAAATAGATACAGTGATGTATTAAGGATTTTCCAATCAATGAATACTTCTCAGTAACTTTCTCTGAAGTGAATATATCGGCTAAATTCTCCCTCAGGCTCGAATTTTTTTTTTTTTTTTGGTCTTATTTTATTGGAAAAATTTTGTTAGATAATTGTAATCGTTCAATTTCTACATTTATGTTTTATACTTCCTAGCTTATAATCAAATACTTCGCCCTTTTTATGATTCCATGGCAAAGATTAATATTAATAAGAAAACATAGTGAGTGCATTACTCTTATTCTACACTAATTCACATTCTACGAAAATAAAGAAAAAATATAATAATATATTGATTAGTCAGAGGATACCAGATAGAACCACAGCAATAAAACAATTGTTTTTTTCCACTGTTACCGCATTGATAATTTAGCGATGTCACAGTTGTGTAGGTCTACTGGTTAACTGTAATGTGATTCAGTCACACACATCGGCCGATCTCAAATATTAACTAGAAGAGGAGGGAAGAGCTGTTGATTAGTGCAAGAGTCAGCGGGAAAGGGTTAAGCGGTGTCCTCGGTGTTTATGAGAGGGTGGGTGGACCCCGAATATGTATATACATAATAAATGTAATCTACGGTGGGCGGTATGGTTTGCACGTGTGTATAAGATGGCGCCAATAAAGCAGTGCTGCCACCCCAGCTGAGGGCGATGACAATGTGGCCAAATAAATCGGACAACATTTGTGCCCAAGTACATCTCCCTCCCCTTCCGACACACAAGGTATGATTTTGATCATATGTGACACTTGAACATCAACATATGATGTCATAGAAAGTAACTATAACCTCTCTATCTGACTTAATACTTTTATTTTTCTATTTTCATGTTTTTTGCTTCGCCTATCCTTTTCTTCCTTCCTTCCATCCACTTTTCCCTCGGGGAAGAATAATTCAATCTGTTTCTTCTGAAATTTTTATTGATTCCACCTCTATTTACCTATCTTACTTATTTCATCCTTCTTTGTCATGCATGAAACTCTCTTTTCACCTATTCTTCTCCCTACTCTTTGTTCTCTCAACCTTCCTCATACAAATAGTTATTTGTGCAACTAGTGCGCAAAGTGAAAGTTTGCTGCACCGAAAGAAACGTTTACACACGAGCTGTAGGCGAGGGCGGAATGGTTTCTTGAGTGCAGCAGAGGAACTTTACGCACGTATTTCACATTAAATTTTTCCTACAGTTACCATTGAATATGAGAAGTGGTTGATTATGAGTAAAATGATGGCTGAGATCCATCAAATGTTTGTCTGTATAATTTTGTTATTAATAACATCTTTAATTTATTTTAAACTTGATAATCCAATTGAAAATTAATAATCTATAATTCATTCAAATTAAAAATCAAATTAATCTAATCAATTTGAATAATTTTGAGTAAATCTTCATTTCTAAAAAAAAATCAACCCATCAATTTATGAATGAAAAAATATCATTTGAAATAATGAATAATTAATAATATTCAAAATGTATAATTTAATGAGTTCTCATTTTTATTTATTTGAAAATCAGAAAAAAACCTGGTGTGGCGCACTCACACAACTTTCCTTCTCGTTATGAAAAGTAATCAACGGAACGCTAGTGTTCATGCGCATCTCAAGTCTACTATTCTAAGATGTGAGTCAGCTGGTGACAGGACAATAGCGCTGCAGACACATGAAGTCATAGTGAATGATTTAATAGAATCAACAGTTGCCAACAGTTTGCAATTGAATAATCGTATTATCTCGAATTTCGAGCTTATTTTCAATTTTAGGTGAAAATGTCACTGAACATTAATTCTTCTTTAAATTGAATCTGACGCCTGATAATTGAGAATATAAAATCAAACTTTGCGTAGATGGGGTGGTGCTCCTGAGATTTTTACTGCCTTGTGGCAGTTGATAGAGCTTATCAATAACTTTTTTAGGTATGAATTTGATCAAAATCGTTGGAGCCGTTTTCGAGGAAATCGCGAAAAACCCTGTTTTTGACAACATTTTCGCCATTTTATCCGCCATCTTGAATTGCATTTGATCGAAATTGTTCGTGTCGGATCCTTATAGTGTAAGGACCTTTAGTTTCAAATTTCAAGTCATTCCGTTAATTGGGAGATGAGATATCGTGTACACAGACGCACATACACTCATACACACACACACACACACACACACATACAGACCAATACCCAAAAACCACTTTTTTGGACTCAGAGGACCTTGAAACGTATAGAAAACATGAAATTAGGGTACCTTAAATTTTTTTGGAGAGCAATACTTTCGTTACCTATGGTAATAGGGCAAGGAAAGTAATGAAACGTATAGAGATCATGAAATTAGGGTATCTTAAATTCTTTGTAAAGCAATACTTTCCTTACCTATGGTAATAGGGCAAGGGAAGTAATATAGATGGAACAAATTCGCATTCAAAATACACGCCAACAATGTCAATAGCTGATTGGGATGTCTGCAAGATAATACGCAAAGTATTAAGAGCACGCAAAATAATACTTTGGGCACTAGAGCGGAAAAGTGATTCTTTGCGACCTGCAATCAGTGCAGAAATGGTCACTTTCCAAGGTACCTGTAGGAAAAGAATATTCCAATTTCGAGTAGGACTACAGTGCACGTATCAACTGGATGAGTCTATTCCAAACGATGTCATAGCAAACCCCCAACCTAATGCGGGAAGAGTAAATCATTTAGATAGAAGAAGACATATTCACAATATGAAAAATCACTAGGAATTGAAATAAGACTTATTCCATACTGTTCTCGAAGACAATGACAAATTTCAATGTCATTGAAACCTGAATTTGAGCGAAATTGTCCAATGTATATTCATCAGCCTTTACTTACTTGCTCGATGAATTCCTCCTGGATCATTCTCTCTCAGTTTTCCTTAGTTTCATTCTCTCAGGGATTTGTCTCGTGGAGTCATAAGAGTTCCACTATTCATACACTTGCCACATCCTCTTATAACTCTCACCTTCTGTGTTATCCTTATCCTTCTTATATCTATGATATCCTTATCCTTGTTGGTAGACGTGGAGTCTACCGGTGAATGCTCTATAAGTATGCTCTGTTGTTTTTAGCAAATTAATAGGGTTTTTGAAAGTTTATAGTGCAAATTTTGTGTGAGTGAGTTCGATTAAACACCGGTTATTGGATTGTACACACAGGATAGTGAATATAAGCTTGAATGGAGGAGATAATCGTGCATCTTTATTCTAACATCCAGTCTGAGAAAGGTATTGAATGGAAAAATACTCGTCTAGATATACAGATAAGTCAAGTCTGCAACTTTCTTCTAAGTAGACTAATTTACCAATATTGAGGAATTTCCCTTGGTATTTCCCTTCATATCTATCAGTAGTACAGTAGTTGAAATTGAGTTATTGGAAGAGTCTTGTTATCAGAACTGATCATTTTTAAAAATAAAGTTGCTTATCTTTGCGGAGAAGGATTTCTTACAGCTGCTGATATATTGACTAAATGAAGAATTTTTTTTTTCTTTTTTTTTAGTTCGCTTTCTTGAAAATTCACCGTTTTCCTCCCATTTTAATCTTTCCATTATACCCTGTGATCTCTCAGGAGCTTCCTCATCTAAACCATGCCATGAACGCTCTCTTGGCGCTTCCTTTTTCTCCTGTTGCTCCTATCCTATCACCAATATAACAAGCATTTTGAAACTATCATCTAGTTTTACATCTTTTATAAAACTGTTAGACAGACTATATATTGATAATGGAGCGAAGATTGAAGAATTCCAAGTGTGGTACGTGTATGAATTTAATTGCGGGTGATTGTCTTGCTGTTTTTTGCGAGCACATATGTGAGAGTTGGTACCACATAGAATGTGCTGTTATTAATGAAATAGAGTATTAGAGACTATCAATCTGTGAGGAAAATTGGTTTTGTGGAAAATGTGAACTACATATTTCCAATGGTGAGCTCAGAAAGGAAATAGATAACCTAAGTAAGACTATTCAGTTCATGGAATCAGAAATGAAAGAGTTCAAGCAAGCTTATGATGAACTCAGTAAACAGAAAAGCAGCTTGAGTGAAGTATGTCTAAAAAAAGAAGAAAAAATAAATAAAATACAGACGGAACTCGATATTTTAAAATCTAAAAATGAGCAATGGATAACGACTTCTTCAAAGAGAAATAATTCAATGAGATATAGTGGAATGTCACCTCAACAATTGAATAAATCAAATTTTTCCTCTCCTGTAATGACAAACAATAGATTCTCCTGCTTGGATGAGTATTCAGAACATAATGACTCATTGAACAGTAACAGTGATGTTTTGAATGGGAACAGAGGGGTGAAACACATTCCTAGAATACATTTGACTGAAAAAAAGGTTGAAAACACTACTAAATCTCACGAACAACGGAAAAGAAGTTTTGGAAGAATCCATTTATTTGCAGACAGTCATGGACGAAATTTGAACAATATTATCAGTAAGATAAGTGTCTATTCAGTTGTTTCGACCATCAAATCTGGAGCTAAATTTGAGTATGTATGACCAGACAATTGTGCTGATATTCGATCAGACGACTGTGTAGTGTTGCTGGGTGGAACAAACGATGTTGGTAGGAATGAAACGAAGGATTTTTTGATAAATTTGCGGAAAAAACTACAAGAACTTCGACAATCGAAAGTCATCGTTTGTTCTGTACCCCATCGTCACGACTTGGCAGATTGGTCATGCATCAATCAAGAGGTAAAGAGGGTTAATACGGAGATTGCTAAACTGTTTAAATATTTCAATAATTGTCAATTCCTGGATGTGAGTAATGTAGGCAGACGGTTTCATACAACTCATGGGCTCCATCTTAACTATATTGGGGAAAAAATAATTTCACAGAAGATAATAAACTTTGTAAACAGTTTTTCATCAGGAGTACAAAAGAACTGTGTTTCTGAGCAGGCTATTCCTTTACATGGGAAACATTTTTTAGACGTGAAGTGATAGGTAATAATGTATCGCTATCAGAGCCAGATTCTAGTAGCCCGTTACAAACTAATGCAGCTCTGGATGAGAATGCTGACTACCAGCAAAGAGTTCTTTTTTTGAATTTACAAGGAATCTCAGGAAAATTGAACATTCTTTCCCACTTGGCTGATCAGCACGATTTTAGTGTAATGTGTTTTAGTGAGCACTGGAAGCGGAATGATGCTTTGAGATATGAGGTGATTGATAACTACGTCCTGGCCTCAAGTTACTGCAGAAAAGATCACTCAAGAGGAGGAGTAGCGGTGTACTTGAAACATAATTTAAACTATGAAGAGATTGACTTAGCTTGGATATGCGAGGAACTTACATTTGAAGCAGCAGCTGTTTACCTGAAGGAGTACAAAGTGATCTTAGTGAGCATATACAGATCACCATCAGGAGACCCTATTCTTTTTATGGAAAAGTTGGAGCATCTCCTTTTCTACCTATTCAAGTTTAAGAAAGAAATATTTATTGGCGGGGCTACAATGCTCATTTCGATGTAGCAACAGAACAATCCAGTGTGCAGAAGTTCAAAAACCTCCTAAGCGAATTTAACATGGATTACTTGAATATGTTGCCTACACGAGAGAAAGCATGTCTGGATAATGTCATCACCACAGTCGACAAACAAGACATTCATTTGAAAATACTGAATTTCAATTTTTCAGACCACTCTGGTATCCACTTGACATTTTCAAATAATTCAATGAATGATAAGGTGCCTTCATTGAGAAAGTTTGCAAGAAATGTATCACTAAAAAGGCTTGATAGGTTGAAGAATAGATTGATGTTAGTGGATTGGAGGAAAATATTTGAGGGTATAAAGGAGGCCCAATCTGCTTTTGATCATTTCTTTGAAGTCTTCTACAAAATATTCAACGAAATATGCCCAAGTATACCTATAAAAGAGAGTAAGAAGACACGGAAAACTGGAAAAAAATCAAATTGGTACACCACAGAATTGGCTGAATACTATGATGGCTTTCAGAACTATTTTCCTACTAAATAAAAGCAATGAATCACAATTGGCATACAAAAAAAGTAAAAAAATCTATAAGGATGAACTGAATAAGGCAAAGCTCAATCATAATGCTGGCTACATTGAAAAATCTGACAACAAGTCAAAAGCTGCATGGACCCTTGTTAACAAAGTGAGGAATGGAGGTTTCAAGTCACAAAGCATCGAGATTCCACCAGAGGAGTTCAACAACTACTACCTCTCATCAGTCCAGGATGCAAGAGACAGCATTGAGCAACCTCAGTTGACAGCTAAGGACTTCATGGAGCACCTGCCTTCTCCACACAACAATTTCAAATGGAGGGATGTTTCTTGTGCGGACGTTTACAAAGTTATAAAAAATATGAAAAATTCAAAGAGCAAAGACATATTTGACATTTCCAACCAGGTTTTGAAGTGTGTGTGTGAGTCTATTGTTGTACCAATTACTTTTTGCATCAATATGTGCCTGAGACAGGGAGTTTTTCCAACAAAGTTGAAAATCTCAAGACTGGTACCATTGTTCAAAAAAAGTGGGGATAGGTTATTACCTTAATGCTATCGTCCAATCTCAATAGTTCCAATTTTTGGCAAAATTTTTGAACAAATTGTGAAGACCCAAATCCGTACCTACTTTGACAGTCTCAATTTGATAAGTAGTTCCCAGTTCGGCTATAGAGTAGGCAAAAATACTGCAGGAGCAGTTTTAACTATTATCGATGATATAATACAGGCTTTTGAGGATAAGTGTGTGGCTCAAATTACAGCATGCGATTTAAGTAAAGCGTTCGACTGTGTAGAACACTCAATTCTATTTCAAAAATTAAATCACTTGGGAATACGTGGAGAGTGTCTCAATTTTTTCAAGTCATATCTGGATAACAGATCGCAAATAGTTGATGTGAATGGAAACAAATCATCTGATCCTATGTCAAGTTTGGTGTGCCTCAGGGTTCAGTACTGGGGCCACTGTTGTTTCTAGTGATGGTCAATGATCTTCCTAATAGTATAACGTCTTCAAAAACAATCATGTTCGCAGATGATACAACTTTTCTTTCTGTTGACAGAGACTTACAAACTCTAAACGGGATTGCCAATGAAACCTTAAATCAAGCTGTCATATGGTTCAAAGCAAATAGTTTTGTCATCAATGAGTCAAAAACACAAGAGGCCATTTATTCATTGAAGATCCTAGTTCCCAGAAAAATATGTGAGAAAAATTAAATTACTGGGGGTTCAGATTGACAATCATTTGACATGGAGTGACCACATAGATTCAGTATGTAGTAAGCTTTCAAAGGTTATTTATTCGTTAAAGACTTTGAAATACCATGTACCTGAAAGTTATTTTATAAGCATCTATTATGCTCTATTTCATTCTATATCGACTAGGCAGTCGTAGTGAACGGTTGTTTTCTTCAATGCTCCGTATCTGACCGTTTCTTATCTATAGACTGAAATTGACTCGCTGAAAGTTGTTGAATAGGAAAGTTTATAGGTTATATTGTTCGAGCATTGAATTTCTTCTCAGTTGATTAAATAAACTAAATTTGAATTAATTACATAATTTATTACTATTGCTATGTCTACATGTGGAAAGTGTTCGTTACCAGTCAAGAGAAGTGACAAGAATAAGGGAGTTTTGCTTCAGTGCTCTCGATGTCAGACTGATTTCCATAGTAAGTGTTTAAATTTAGAAGACTCTGAAGTTGAAGTTTTGTTGTCGAAGTCATGGTCGTGTGATACGTGTATTGCTAATGTGAGACTACAACGTTCTTAATCGGACTCAACTCCAGTTAAACCGATTCATACAATGAACCCGACTTCGGAAGTGATCGACATGAGTAACTTTGTTTTGCTGTTTGAAAAGTTCAAGGAGGACATTTTAAATTCTCATAAAGAGTTGGAGAGGAAACTGGATGAAAATATCGCTAGCAACAATCTACTCCATGAGACAATTAAGCTGCAGCAGGAGTCCATTGATTCGTTGAAGAAGGAAAACTCGGAATTGAAAGCGGCTCACATCAAAATGTTGGCGTTGCTTGACGAACATGAACAGTACTCTCGTCGAAATACCGTTGAAATTCATGGTATTCCGGAAAGTGTCGATGAAGATGTCGTTCAAATTGCTACCTCGCTGGGTCGTGCATTGGACATTGATTTAAACAGTGAAGCAATTGACTGCGCTCATAGGCTGGGAAAACCGAGAGGCGACCGCCCCCCTGCAATACTTGTCAAATTCGTTCGTCGGATTGATGCACATCTTCTTCTTGATAGAAATAAAAAGAAGAAGATTTCACCCAAGTCAATCAACCTGGACGGGGAGGGGCGAATCTTCATCAATCTATCGCTTACCAGGGGACAGAGAATGCTTTTCAATGCTGCGAGGAAGCTGAAAAAAGACGGATTGGTGCGGCATGTGTGGTGTGATCGAGCTGGTCGAGTAAAAGTGAGAAAGGTTGACCTCGGTAAAATTTTTATTATTAAATCAGAGGAAGATCTTTTGCAGTTCCGTGAGTAAATGATTTCTTTTTATCACGATTGATTTATTCAAAATCAGACTCAAATTAATTTGGTACGGTTTTCTTGGTTTCTAATAACATAAGTTACTTGTTATGTGCGTTACTCTTTTTTCTTATCATGTCTGCCTCCATTTTCACCCATATAGTATTCTGATAAGTTCACAAACTCAATGAATAATACCGGATTTATATTCTAACTTACATGCTAGTTTGTGCCCAATAAAGTTACTATATGGTAACAAATATGGTAATTAGCAAATTATTTAAAGCCTGGTAAATTGATTAATGATTTATTTGAGTTATTTGAGACCTTGTAAATTATTTGCCAGAAAATTAATAATTTATTTAAGTTGTTTTAAACCTGGAAAATTATTATAAACCTGGTAACAAGTATTTGAATAGCAACATAAATAATATATACATCTACATGGAATATATAAATAATCATATTGTATTAAAATAATAGCCAAACAATATTGATAATTGCGAAAGGTTTATAAATAATGTGTATCATGTTACACGGGATAGTTTGTGTTCAATAAAGGTACGATACCTAGTAACAAGGGTTTAAATTGTAACATAAATAATATATACAGTACATCGACTCGGAATATATAAATAATTTTATTGCAATTTAAATAATAGTCAATTTAAAACATATTGATATTGCAAAATATTTATAAATATTATATTGATATGTACCATAATACGTAGGACAGATATGTCAGTTGAAACCATGGTTTTAATCTATTATTCAAGTTTTTGTTATCTTCTCATCGAAAACTTTGTACTGCGGTGTGTTTATGTAATTATAGTTATTTTGATGATCAATCTTTAATAATATTCTGAAAACTTTTTTCCTGGAATTGTTATTGTACTGTATTGATCTTACTGTTGATCAGTGAGTTATTCCGCTACAGCTAAACTGTGCTGAATATAAAACATGATTCATAATATTATAATTCATATTATAATAATTATGTATTGAAAGATGAATGATTCCTATAATATATAGTTTCTCTAGTATTAAAATTTATTGTTTTATTATTACAAGTCTCTGATATAGAATATTCTACACATAAAATGAGAATATTATGAAGAGCTATGCAAATGAATGCTCTTTCACAGTACCAGTACCATTCAAGTTATGGCTCTTAGTTTTCAACTGTAGAGAAACTGAACACATAAATAATTTCATTCTTATCTCAATTCCGTTCAACTTGCTGGCAGGTTGTTATCACTTTTGGCAGGTTGTTATTCTGTTTGAATCAATGATGCCTTGAATCTTATCTCTGAATAACTTCTGAATCTTATTGATTATGATGATCCTTTGAATTATTCCTAATTTTGTTTTAGTGTTGTTCGTTTATTTTTTCTAGCAAATCGATCTCATTCTAATGAGAAATTGTAGCCTATAAGTTTTCCTATATTTTCTATGAGTCTACTCTATGAGTCTTTCAGTCTTATACGGTCGGGCAAGAATTATATATATTTTTTATCTTTAATTCTTATTTTTCTTCTCAGTACTTTTCTTTTATTTTTCCCCCTTCTCCCTTTCTCTTATTGCAAATAATTTTATGGATAGTGATTTTGAATGTATATATTTATCCTCAATTGAGGACTTTAATTTTCACTTTAAAAATAATGAGAGTATAACTTTTTTTCACATGAATATTAAAAGCATCAATAGAAATTTTGATGAATTTCTGTTATATCTGAATAATTTGGATACTAAACCGGATTTTATCATATTGTCTGAAGCATGGATCCAACCAGATGTGAATATTAATTTATATAGTATTGAAGGCTACACTACTTTATTCTCATGTAATGATAACAGATGTGGTGGTGTTGTCCTTTATCACAAGGAGGAATTTTTATGCTGCACAGTGACTAGTGAAATTAATGGATCCGATTCCATTGTCATTGATTGCGTGTGTGGTAGTTCTTGTTTCACATTGGTAGGGATATATAGGTGGCATGGAGTTCCTGTCGATTGTTTCCTTACTGATTTCTGTGGTTTGTTGGAGGGCTTGCAGAGCTCTATTGTAGTATGTTTAGGTGATTTCAATATTAATGTCAATAAATCTGATCGAATTAGTGACCAATACTTTGAGATAATAGCTTCATGTGGTTTTGAAAATGTAATTGATATTGACACACGTGTGACTGACACCACTTCAACATGTATTGATCACATACTGGTTAGAGGTCTAGCTCCATCTCTTGCACGCTCTGCTGTTGTCGAGGTCTCTATAACTGATCACAGAGCTGTATGTATATCTATGCATGCTGATAGGTCTCGATCTGAGGTGGTTTCACATGAATTTCAGGAAATTAATTATGAAGAACTTACTCGTTTACTCAGTGAAGAGGATTGGTCTACTGTGTACAGAGCTCGAAACGCTGATCAGGCTTACAATTGTTTTTGTAATATTTTGAATTTGTCCATTCAGTCATCTACATCCACTAAGCTTAGGCAAAATAACCATAGACAGAGATTGTTAAAACCTTGGATGAGCAGTGGACTTTGTGAAGCGATTGTATCAAGAGACAAGTTATACAAAAGATCTATGAATGAGCCTGACAATCGTAGGTTGAAGCTCGAATTTGTAACTTTGAGAAACAAAATAAAAAAGTGGATCAAGAAATCAAAAGAAAGATACTACTATGGTCGATTCCAGATGGTTAGAGGAAATTCCAAAAAACAGTGGAAATTGATTAATGAATTGATTGGAAGAGGTACAAAGAAAAGCAAATTCAATTTGATTACTGAAAATGTGATTGTTAGTGAGGATTCAAAAGTGGCTGATATGTTTAATGAATATTTTGTTTCCGCACCCAAGTCAGCTGTTCCTCCTCCTTTCCCTTCAATAGCTTTACATGACTATCACAATTCTTTCAGAGAGCCACGTTGTGAGAGATCCCTTTTCCTGCATCCAATTTCTCCTTTTGAGATAGAGAAAGTGATTTCATCCTTGAAAAAATCCAAGGCCCCAGGAATTGATGGATATTCCTCTGTCCTAGTTAAATGGATGAGCTCTTTCATTAGTCCAGTGTTAGCTTTTATTTTCAACTTGAGCATTTCTGAGGGCGCTTTTCCTAGCAAACTCAAAATTGCAAAAGTGATTCCAATTCCCAAAAAAGGTAACCGAAAATTGGTGGAGAACTATAGATCAATTTCACTTCTTTCTGTGTTTTCAATTATTTTTGAGAAGCTGATTAAAATTCGTCTATTGAACTTTCTAAATTCATCCAATTTTTTCTCTAGTAGTCAATATGGCTTTAGGGAGGGCTTGGGAACTGAGTTGGCTCTGAGGAAATTTGTCTCAGAAATATGTTCAAATATCAATAATAAAGAGATTAGAAGAGTATCAGGTTTGTTTCTGGACATTCGAAAAGCCTTTGATACTGTGGACCATTCTACACTTGTCAGAAAGTTGGAGGCATCTGGAGTTCGTGGTCTGCCACTTGCTTGGTTCCGTTCATATCTTACTGGGCGTTCCCAGGCTGTAAGCATTGGCTTGAGTTCCAGCCCACTTCTGATGATCGACTGTGGAGTTCCACAAGGCTCTGTGTTGGGACCAATTTTATTCTTGGTTTACATCAATGACCTGTATCTGGGCCCCTCCAGAGGAAGTTTTACAGTGTTTGCTGATGACACGGCACTTTCTTATGGTGCATGTTCTGATGAGGATTTGTATGATCAGATGTCAAACGACCTGCACTTGATTTCCATGTGGTTCGGGTACAATAAATTAAGCCTGAATCTTGATAAAACCATTTATTTGAATTTTGGAATAGCCTCTTCTTTCTTGCTAACCCAACCTTTAAAGTTCCATCATGTGGGATGTACCAGTCGTGACTGTGACTGTGGTATCATCAATCAGTCAAAAAGTGTAAAGTATCTTGGCATTACTGTTGATGACAATTTGATGTGGAAAGGACAGATAGACGTCATGAAGAAGTACCTGCGTTGCTTACTGCATAGAATTTTCAGTTTGAAAAATATGTGTCCAACATTTGTTTTGAGAGATCTTTACTTTGCTCTTGCTCAATCTCGCCTTTCTTATGGGCTGGTCTGTTGGGGAAGTACTTATATAACTCACTTAAGGCCAGTAATGTCTCTGCAGAAGTCTCTAGTTAGAGCAATTGCTAATCAAGAGAATTTTGATTTTCTATCGTCATGCCAGGTTATGAAAATCATGCCTCTGAGGCACCTGTATGTATTCAGTGAGGTTCCCTGCTAATGTTCTACTGTTGTAGAAATTCAATAGGTCTAATCATTTTGAATATCCTCAAATTTTTCAATTTTAATTGTGTAGCTCCATCTCTTTTTATACTTTTTTGTAGCCTATACAGTATATTTACAAAATGTTTCATCTTAGCCTAGTATAATTAGTTATGCTCTCGTTTCATATATTATTTGCTTCTTATATTCTTTTTATTTTTGTCAATATTCTAATATTCATTATATTGTTGTTGATATGATACTCCTGTGCGCGGACGGAAAATTTATTTTCTTTGCGCTCAGAAATTTGCCATAATTATTATGATTTAGTTTTAAATTTTTATTGTATTATTGTTTTATTTACAATCAATATTGTGTTTCCAACAGTATGTCTGTATTTGTTTTTATGGCAAATAAAGTCTATTCTATTCTATTCTATTCTATATTGAATTATGGTATTATTCTATGGGGAAATTGTGCAAGAGTATCCGAAGTTTTGTTATTACAAAAGAAAGCAATTAGAATTATAACCAATTCAGAGATAAGAGCCCACTGTAAGCCACTTTTTATTAAAAGTAGAGTAATGACAGTTATTTGTTTGTACATATACACCCTGCTACTACATGTCAAATCTGAGGAAACAAATCTAACCAGCAACAAAAACATCCACACACACCATACAAGAAGCTATGCAAATTTGCATATACCACAAGTACGGTTATCAAAGACCTTAAGAAGCCATGTAAATGTAGGTTTGAGACTCTTCTATCACCTTCCTCAAGAAATAAAAAATTTCCCGTTTTTGAAGTTTAAAGATGCACTTTACAATTTTCTAGTCAAAAATCCCTTTTACAGCTTGAAAGAGTACTATGAGAAGTGAATATTTGAATGTATTATGACTTTTAAAAAATGTATACTTTGATGTTATTATGACTTTTATTGTTTAAAAATATATTAAGATGTAATTGTAATGTATTATAACTATCTTGACAATGTCTCATGCAATCGTGTTCTTGGACAAATAAAAATATTCTATTCTATTCTATTCTATTCTTCCTCATACTGGTTAAATCCTTGTAGCTGCTACTCGAGAGTCCACTAACACAATAAGTTTCATAGATATGGACTCACATTATTGATCTATAATTGTTGGAACATGCCTTGCCTAGCGCGCACGTAGGCCTACGCGGCTTGAGCTCTTATCTCTTATCTTTATCTGATTTGTGAAGCTGGTCTTATGATCTGGTTTCTGAGAACTGAGGTGCGAATGTTTGAGATGGGTAAATTTAGTTGTTAGTTTGATTAGAGGATATCTCAATGCAGTATCTAGGACTATCGTGGATTATAATCATAGAAATATAATATTCTTTAGATAAAAATAAATTCGATTCTCATCATCTTCATGTCCATGAGTGATTGTTGTAAAGAATTCACTGAAATTCTTAGCAAATTACGTACATGTGGACTATAGCTCACTGCCCAATCTCAAATGATTATAATACATGATATCCAATTATTAATTTGAAATATCTACTTAATTTTATAAAACTGGAAATTTCAGTTTAGTATCACTCAGGAATGATTTACAGAAGAAGTTTTGCAAATTACGAGGGAAGAGTATATTTTTCATTTTATAAAAATTTAGGAGTTTCTGTTTCAATCCCAAATATATTTTAAATATATAAGAAGGATGTAGCAAATCCGATTTTCTAAATTGAAATAAACGAGTAACAATTCAATAGACCTATATAATTAAACATATACACCCTATAGTCCAGGCAACGAATTCTCAAATAAAGGTATAGAGGGAAAATTTTGGAACAGAATTTTCAACTCCACAGCTCTTTCAAGGATAGTAAGAGGATTAACATATCAAAAGTCCTCATCCCTACCCCCTGTGCTAAATGGGTAGGGGTGGTTTGAAAGTATCATTTTCTTCTTTTTTCGCATATATCTCGGAAACTATGCATCTTATGAACATTTGTATTCTGTGCAAAATTGAATTCTACAGAATTACCAACAAGTTTTTTCCTTTACATTACTTCCATATCTCTCATAATTTCTGAGATATCCACTCTTGAAGGTAAGACATTTTTTGGAAAAAACACTTCTGCCTCCAATTTTTCATCTTTTCGGCCTTATAATTTTTGAACGATTGATGAGAAGAATCCGTGCTGATTATGAGCTGATAGAGCAGCAATCATTCTGTTCAGCAACAATAGATCAGTTGACAATGAAATTTGGAAGGAATGTTTGGAAAACAATTTTCGACTTTGCAGCTTTGTTGAGACCAGTTTGGAGGTGTGCATATCAAAAATCCCAACCCCTACATCATGTGCTAAAGGGATGAGGGTGGTTTGAAAGTTGCATTTTCCACTCATTACTAACATACTTATATCTTGGGAACAATGTGTTATATTGACATAATGAACTACATAAAAATGAAGCTCAATAAGTTTTCTACAAGTTTTGTATGGTAGAAGTATTCGATAAATCCGATACTTTTCGAGATATTCATGTTCTAAAGTGATCCATTTTCGAAAAACCAGTTTTTCTTCCATTTTTCCTCTCTTTCAAGTCTTATAACTTCTCAACAATTGATAAACAAGAATTTGCTAGTTACGAAATTGTAGAGCATTAAATTATCTTCCATTTCATGTATAATTCGACTATATCACGCATTCCCATACCACTGTTGCGGCAGTTTCAGTTTTGAGTGTGTCTTTGTTTGGTAGGAAATTCAGAAACACCCCCAGTGTTCAGTTCCGCAGATATTCCAATAGGTACTCAATATGAATGTTCACACTGAAGCACACTGCCGATCTATGATGACAGAATAGTGTGATATTCGAAAAAAGTCACTTGTTGCAAATCTAGAGATTTGCCACTTAAAACTAAAACTGCCGCAACAGTGATATGTTAATCCTCTTACTATCCTTAAAAGAGCTGTGGAGTTGAAAATTGTGTTCCAAACTTTTCCCAGTCAATCTTTAGTTGACTGGACTACTATAAAATATATAATTTGATCATGTTCATGATAATTACTATATTATTCAATAAAACTTTTATGTGTTGTAACATATTTTAATTTGGATAGATAAATAAAAATCCCTAGCTGAAATATTTATAGGTCTAAGTGAAGTAATTGGCTAATATCGCCAAAGAGATAACGTAAAGATTAGATAATATCAGACGTCCTGGCTAAACTGTACAACAGCCTAAGAGGAATGGAAATAATTTTTTGCTAATATATAATATTATACAAAATATTGGAAATTGAGGTTAGGCATAAACATTTAGTGATCGGCGACCTAACGATCGACCGAGCCATACAACGTAGAATCTGACCAAACACCTTGGCAGAAATTTATTGTGGCAAAACAGTATGCAATTTGAGGAACTAAAGGTCTCACGTGGCTAATTATTGTGATGTATGAAACAAATAATAACCTATAAAAATTACTTAGCATGTAAAGAGCATATTTAAAAACCCCAACAAAAATAATTAAATGTATTAAGGAAGTAGGAGGTTACTGGGCGCATGATTACTGTAATAATTTGCATGCACCAATCGAATAGTGGCAATTGATAGGCGGCAATAGTGAGCCGATTCAAAAATATTTGTATATATTTCTACAAATAAATAGAATTTATAAAAAAATGTTGTATAGTCTATGTTTTGAATATGGCCCGAAGGCAAAGAAATTATTAAATATATAACATAAGTAATAATTTAATATTTTAGTACGGTCTATTTGAGCCTTGAATGGCGGAGGACTAGAATATTCAAATTTTATGCAAATTTGAAAATCGGAAATGAGAATTGTAAAATTGAGAAACGAGAACCACACTCGCCTGCCAACTGCCGCCATGAGAGGTCACTAAAAATTATAGAGCGTAATACCATGCTATATCTTGTAATAATTTAAAGTTAAATTGAATTACTAAATTTCTTATAAGACTTTGTGATGCTCTTATAAAGCAAAAGTCATTTTAAATAATTTTGTAACCCCTTGGAAGAGACGACTCCGGCTACAATAATCCAGGACCACCAGGAGTTGGATCGACATCAGCAGCTCATAAAAAATTCCGACACGTGAGTGGAAAATATTGAAATAGTGATAGGGCGCCTTCAGTGCTTCGAAATCAAATAAGAATCAAAGCTAGCTCGTCGAAAGGGTTTTCTTATAAATTAAGAATTTGGTAAAAAATACTTGCACAAGTAAATGTAGTATTAAAGGTATTTTAATAGAAAGTAACGAATCAATCCACATATTGGAAGATCTATCAATCAAGGAAGTATAAAATCTAGGCTGTTAATACATATTCATATGATCATTAATTTCTGCAATATAATTTGCGATAGTTTGTTGTAGCTCTGATTCACTAGATGAATTGCTCATTTATTCCTTCAGGTGCCGAATCTCGCACCCTGAGATAAAATATATATTTATTACAAAGAAATCTATTAGATACTATAGAATTCAATATATATATTTGGATTACTAGTTGTCAATTTATCAAGATGATTTTTAGAATTTAGTTTTAATGGAATTGTCCAAGTCGACAGGTATTGGCAAGCTGATATCGCAGCTACATGCAAATAAATGCATATGATCATGAAAATAAAAGCACATGGTAACGTTTCGTGCTATAAAATTTAAAGAATAGTATTTAGCTGTGATATTTTATTGATTTCGATTATTGTTCTATCTTATATTATATATATTTTTTATCGCTCTATATATTTTTTGCTCTGATTTTTTTTTTGCAATATTTGTTAATATATGTATCAAATTGTTTATGGTGTGCGATTTATTTTTTATTCCTCGATACTATAGGATAAGTACCATATATATTTTTTTTAATAAATTATCAGTATTATTTTTATAAGCTCCTGTATGAGCCCATTAATGTATGATGACAAGAACATGTTGTACTAAAGTGAGACTGTATCCTATAAAAAAAAAACCACGACCTGATTTTTATAATTATTAAAATATTTCATGCTCTACCGACTGATGCCAAGCAAGAGGCTAATCGTTATTTAACTATAAAAAATAACGTGGCACAATTATTTGGCGTACCAACATGGGACTGATGATGAGAGCTGAGCTCATTAAATAATTATTGAAATTAAGTCAAGACCTATATCGAGGATAATAACTTAAGACAAGTCTTGTCATATTGAAATTTGTCGTGGATAGATAATAGAACAATATTTGTATTGAGGAAAACAGACAGGTTATTTTTTGTATTACTTTTTGGGGAATCAATAGCTTTAAATAAGGAGAAATTATATGTTTTAAAGAAAATTTTATATTATTGTTATTGTAGAAAATATATTTTATAGAAAGAGATATTATATTTTATGGGCCTAAACTGCTATTACTTACTAGTCATAAATATATTATATATAAGCCGGTTGGAGTATAAGTCACAGTCTGTAAACTAGTCAGAAATCAATATTCAAATATTGGAGCGCTAGAGCATATAAAAAACTTAAGTATAAATACCTTATTTCGGGTATCCAAACACTTTGCACATAACTGTTTCACTGTAAGTCCCGGTTTGTGTCTTTTAAACATTTTTGCATATTATTCATCACCTTTTTAATTAGCATTTATCATATTGACATAATGAACCACACTCCCGCAAACTCTGAAGTTTCATATATGTACGGCGGTTGTACAGATCCCACTTTGTCGACTCCCAGCACATCAAACCCCACCATGGTAGATGCCAATATGCCACAAGAAAGGGAACCAGGAAGTGTCGGGTCGATAGTTTTCGATCCTCAAGGTCTGCAACCTCTATCATCCACTCGAATCGACGCCGCTGACACACCATTGAATCCTGACACTGCATTGATGGAGAGCAGAGATCAACTTCGAAGGGGGCGAGGAGCAGCCTGTAGAACCCGCATCTCCAGAGGCCGAGTCACATCTGAGCAAACAGAGTATATTTTCAGTCACAGAGCTAGATCCATTTAAAAGGGTAATAATGGAACAAACTAGCAGTATGTGGGGTCAGATCGGCAGTCACCTCCATCTAGACTGTTGCCACAGTAAAACATGTAGACTGTGCTATCTGCGACATGATTCCTATTTTCAGAGCCCTTCTCCCACCGCCCTTCTTCGTCTTCTTTTGCTCTGGAACGCTTTTATATCTAGAATGGCGCCTTTTTCCATTGACTAAGCTTTTTGCCATTCTCTATTTTCTATCTTTCTTTCTCTGTCTGGTCTTCCTTGACCGATCTCTTCCTCTTTTTTTCAAATTTTTCCGGGTGGACAAGACTCATTAGCTGTGGTGGAAGCAACTTGTCTAGGGGAGTAAACCTCATAAAAATCCTGTGAGTCCAGATGCAGCAAGGTGGCGCCCCCACCACTGGACTTAAACTGCGCAGCGCTTGTAACGCGGCCAGGGGATCACTCTAATCACTGACAAACTTACAAACAGCCTCGGAAATAGGACCGGAATTTTGGATAATAATAAAAAAGGATCTCTCAAGAAAAAACGATTTGGAATTGCGGATATTTTAAAATTAGCAACGTGGAATGTAAGAGGAATATCAAATAAGGAAGATGAACTAGATTATAATCTTGGAAAACAAAATGTTGACATAGCGGTAATTACAGAAACAAAGAGAAAATTACAGGGAACTAAAGATTAAAGAAATCACTGGATTGTCTATAAGGGTGTTCCACAGCATCAAAGAGCGAGTGCAGGTGTTGCAATTATGGTGAGCAATAAATGGAAGGGTGCTATACAAGATTATACATGTGTGAGTGAGAGAGTTATATCAGTTCGGCTCAAAATTGAAAGAGGTTACCTAACGGTAGTTGGAATATATGCTCCAGATGAAGGTAAAAAAGAAGAAACTGAAACCTTAATGACAATCTCCAGAAAGTAGTACAAAAAATATCTAAGACAGATCATGTTGCTATTGTGGGAGACTTTAATGCAAGAGTCGGGAACATCCCCATTCCAGGTGTGGTGGGCTCATATGGAGAAGCTGTAATGAATCAAAATGGTCAGGAACTGAGACAATTTGCTTCTTTCAATGGCCTTAAAATTACAAATACTTTTTACAGGAAAAAAGATATCCACAAGTTCACTTGGAGTGCTAGAGGCTCAAGGTCCATCATTGATTACATCATCGTCAATGATAAAATGAAAAGCCTAGTTCAAGATGTAAGAGTATTTAGGGGATGCGACATTTTTACCGACCATTATCTCTTAGTAAGCAAAGTTTTGATCCTGAGGAAATGGAGAACTATCAAGAAGAGTAGACCACAGAGGGAAGAAGTGTTTGAAATAAATCTTTTACAGGATGATAGCATACGGGACCTGTATCAGAGGCGATTGCAGGAACACTTCTTGACCGTACCAACTGCCGATGATATTCAGACGGAATGGACCAATATAAAGTCATGCATTGAGAAAGCTGCAACTGAGGCACTCGGGAAAAAGCTGAGAAGATGTAGTAAGAAGCGTTTATTGATTTGGAACTGTGATATAGAAACTGCTATCCGAGAAAAGCAGACGGCATACCTCGTATTTTTGCAGAAAAAGACGCAAGAAGCTAAGGAAGATTACTTACAAAAACGTAACATTGCAAAGCAGGTGGTGCGGAACGCTCAACAGGTGTCATGGGATAAGTTTATAAACGTAATAGAAAATGATATCCATGGAAGGCAACAATGTGCATATAAGATAATGCGATCGATAAACAGGAGTGAAAAGATGATGCATCCAAGATGACCAATCAAATAGTGGCAATTGATAGGCGGCAATAGTGAGCCGATTCAAAAATATTTGTATATATTTCTACAAATAAATAGAATTTATAAAAAATTGTTGTATAGTCTATGTTTTGAATATGGCCCGAAGGCAAAGAAATTATTAATATATAACATAAGTAATAATTTAATATTTTAGTACGGTCTATTTGAGCCTTGAATGGCGGAGGACTAGAATATTCAAATTTTATGCAAATTTGAAAATCGGAAATGAGAATTGTAAAATTGAGAAACGAGAACCACACTCGCCTGCCAACTGCCGCCATGAGAGGTCACTAAAAATTATAGAGCGTAATACCGTGCTATATCTTGTAATAATTTAAAGTTAAATTGAATTACTAAATTTCTTATAAGACTTTGTGATGCTCTTATAAAGCAAAAGTCATTTTAAATAATTTTGTAACCCCTTGGAAGAGACGACTCCGGCTACAATAATCCAGGACCACCAGGAGTTGGATCGACATCAGCAGCTCATAAAAAAATTCCGACACGTGAGTGGAAAATATTGAAATAGTGATAGGGCGCCTTCAGTGCTTCGAAATCAAATAAGAATCAAAGCTAGCTCGTCGAAAGGGTTTTCTTATAAATTAAGAATTTGGTAAAAAATACTTGCACAAGTAAATGTAGTATTAAAGGTATTTTATTAGAAAGTAACGAATCAATCCACATATTGGAAGATCTATCAATCAAGGAAGTATAAAATCTAGGCTGTTAATACATATTCATATGATCATTAATTTCTGCAATATAATTTGCGATAGTTTGTTGTAGCTCTGATTCACTAGATGAATTGCTCATTTATTCCTTCAGGTGCCGAATATCACACCCTGACATAAAATATATATTTATTACAAAGAAATCTATTAGATACTATAGAATTCAATATATATATTTGGATTACTAGTTGTCAATTTATTAAGCTGATTTTTAGAATTTAGTTTTAATGGGTCCAAGTCGACAGGTATTGGCATGCTGATATCGCAGCTACATGCAAATAAATGCATATGATCATGAAAATAAAAGCACATGGTAACGTTTCGTGCTATAAAATTTAAAGAATAGTATTTAGCTGTGATATTTTATTGATTTCGATTATTGTTCTATCTTATATTATATATATTTTTTATCGCTCTATATATTTTTTGCTCTGATTTTTTTTTGCAATATTTGTTAATATATGTATCAAATTGTTTATGGTGTGCGATTTATTTTTTATTCCTCAATACTATAGGATAAGTACCATATATATTTTTTTTTAATAAATTATCAGTATTATTTTTATAAGCTCCTGTATGAGCCCATTAATGTATGATGACAAGAACATGTTGTACTAAAGTGAGACTGTATCCTATAAAAAAAAACCACGACCTGATTTTTATAATTATTAAAATATTTCTTGCTCGACCGACTGATGCCAAGCAAGAGGCTAATCGTTATTTAACTATAAAAAATAACGTGGCACAATTATTTGGCGTACCAACATGGGACTGATGATGAGAGCTGAGCTCATTGAATAATTATTGAAATTAAGTCAAGACCTATATCGAGGATAATAACTTAAGACAAGTCTAGTCATATTGAAATTTGTCGTGGATAGATAATAGAACAATATTTGTATTGAGGAAAACAGACAGGTTATTTTTTGTATTACTTTTTGGGGAATCAATAGCTTTAAATAAGGAGAAATTATATGTTTTAAAGAAAATTTTATATTATTGTTATTGTAGAAAATATATTTTATAGAAAGAGATATTATATTTTATGGGCCTAAACTGCTATTTCTTTCTAGTCATAAATTTATTATATATGAGCCGGTTGGAGTATAAGTCACAGTCTGTAAACTAGTCAGAAATCAATATTCAAATATTGGAGCGCTAGAGCATATAAAAAACTTAAGTATATATACCTTATTTCGGGTATCCAAACACTTTGCACATAACTGTTTCACTGTAAGTCCCGGTTTGTGTCTTTTAAACATTTTTGCATATTATTCATCACTTTTTTAATTAGCATTTATCATATTGACATAATGAACCACACTCCCGCAAACTCTGAAGTTTCATATATGTACGGCGGTTGTACAGATCCCACTTTGTCGACTCCCAGCACATCAAACCCCACCATGGTAGATGCCAATATGCCACAAGAAAGGGAACCAGGAAGTGTCGGGTCGATAGTTTTCGATCCACAAGGTCTGCAACCTCTATCATCCACTCGAATCGACGCCGCTGACACACCATTGAATCCTGACACTGCATTGATGGAGAGCAGAGATCAACTTCGAAGGGGCGAGGAGCAGCCTGTAGAACCCGCATCTCCAGAGGCCGAGTCACATCTGAGCAAACAAAGTATATTTTCAGTCACAGAGCTAGATCCATTTAAAAGGGTAATAATGGGACAAAGTAGCAGTATGTGGGGTCAGATCGGCAGTCACCTCCATCTAGACTGTTGCCACAGTAAAACATGTAGACTGTGCTATCTGCGACATGATTCCTATTTTCAGAGCCCTTCTCCCACCGCCCTTCTTCGTCTTCTTTTGCTCTGGAACGCTTTTATATCTAGAATGGCGCCTTTTTCCATTGACTAAGCTTTTTGCCATTCTCTATTTTCTATCTTTCTTTCTCTGTCTGGTCTTCCTTGACCGATCTCTTCCTCTTTTTTTCAAATTTCTCCGGGTGGACAAGACTCATTAGCTGTGGTGGAAGCAACTTGTCTAGGGAAGTAAACCTCATAAAAATCCTGTGAGTCCAGATGCAGCAAGGTGGCGCCCCCACCACTGGACTTAAACTGCGCAGCGCTCGTAACGCGGCCAGGGGATCACTCTAATCACTGACAAACTTACAAACAGCCTCGGAAATAGGACCGGAATTTTGGATAATAATAAAAAAGGATCTCTCAAGAAAAAACGATTTGGAATTGCGGATATTTTAAAATTAGCAACGTGGAATGTAAGAGGAATATCAAATAAGGAAGATGAACTAGATTATAATCTTGGAAAACAAAATGTTGACATAGCGGTAATTACAGAAACAAAGAGAAAATTACAGGGAACTAAAGATTAAAGAAATTACTGGATGGTCTATAAGGGTGTTCCACAGCATCAAAGAGCGAGTGCAGGTTTTGCAATTATGGTGAGCAATGAATGGAAGGGTGCTATACAAGATTATACATGTGTGAGTGAGAGAGTTATATCAGTTCGGCTCAAAATTGAAAGAGGTTACCTAACGGTAGTTGGAATATATGCTCCAGATGAAGGTAAAAAAGAAGAAACTGAAACCTTTTATGACAATCTCCAGAAAGTAGTACAAAAAATATCTAAGACAGATCATGTTGCTATTGTGGGAGACTTTAATGCGAGAGTCGGGAACATCCCCATTCCAGGTGTGGTGGGCTCATATGGAGAAGCTGTAATGAATCAAAATGGTCAGGAACTGAGACAATTTGCTTCTTTCAATGGCCTTAAAATTACAAATACTTTTTACAGGAAAAAAGATATCCACAAGTTCACTTGGAGTGCTAGTGGCTCAAGGTCCATCATTGATTACATCATCGTCAATGATAAAATAAAAAGCCTAGTTCAAGATGTAAGAGTATTTAGGGGATGCGACATTTTTACCGACCATTATCTCTTAGTAAGCAAAGTTTTGATCCTGAGGAAATGGAGAACTATCAAGAAGAGTAGACCACAGAGGGAAGAAGTGTTTGAAATAAATCTTTTACAGGATGATAGCATACGGGACCTGTATCAGAGGCGATTGCAGGAACACTTCTTGACCGTACCAACTGCCGATGATATTCAGACGGAATGGACCAATATAAAGTCATGCATTGAGAAAGCTGCAACTGAGGCACTCGGGAAAAAGCTGAGAAGATGTAGTAAGAAGCGTTTATTGATTTGGAACTGTGATATAGAAACTGCTATCCGAGAAAAGCAGACGGCATACCTCGTATTTTTGCAGAAAAAGACGCAAGAAGCTAAGGAAGATTACTTACAAAAACGTAACATTGCAAAGCAGGTGGTGCGGAACGCTCAACAGGTGTCATGGGATAAGTTTATAAACGTAATAGAAAATGATATCCATGGAAGGCAACAATGTGCATATAAGATAATGCGATCGATAAACAGGAGTGAAAAGATGATGCATCCAAGATGACCAATCAAATAGTGGCAATTGATAGGCGGCAATAGTGAGCCGATTCAAAAATATTTGTATATATTTCTACAAATAAATAGAATTTATAAAAAATTGTTGTATAGTCTATGTTTTGAATATGGCCCGAAGGCAAAGAAATTATTAAATATATAACATAAGTAATAATTTAATATTTTAGTACGGTCTATTTGAGCCTTGAATGGCGGAGGACTAGAATATTCAAATTTTATGCAAATTTGAAAATCGGAAATGAGAATTGTAAAATTGAGAAACGAGAACCACACTCGCCTGCCAACTGCCGCCATGAGAGGTCACTAAAAATTATAGAGCGTAATACCGTGCTATATCTTGTAATAATTTAAAGTTAAATTGAATTACTAAATTTCTTATAAGACTTTGTGATGCTCTTATAAAGCAAAAGTCATTTTAAATAATTTTGTAACCCCTTGGAAGAGACGACTCCGGCTACAATAATCCAGGACCACCAGGAGTTGGATCGACATCAGCAGCTCATAAGAAAATTCCGACACGTGAGTGGAAAATATTGAAATAGTGATAGGGTGCCTTCAGTGCTTCGAAATCAAATAAGAATCAAAGCTAGCTCGTCGAAAAGGTTTTCTTATAAATTAAGAATTTGGTAAAAAATACTTGCACAAGTAAATGTAGTATTAAAGGTATTTTATTAGAAAGTAACGAATCAATCCACATATTGGAAGATCTATCAATCAAGGAAGTATAAAATCTAGGCTGTTAATACATATTCATATGATCATTAATTTCTGCAATATAATTTGCGATAGTTTGTTGTAGCTCTGATTCACTAGATGAATTGCTCATTTATTCCTTCAGGTGCCGAATCTCGCACCCTGAGATAAAATATATATTTATTACAAAGAAATCTATTAGATACTATAGAATTCAATATATATATTTGGATTACTAGTTGTCAATTTATCAAGCTGATTTTTAGAATTTAGTTTTAATGGAATTGTCCAAGTCGACAGGTATTGGCAAGCTGATATCGCAGCTACATGCAAATAAATGCATATGATCATGAAAATAAAAGCACATGGTAACGTTTCGTGCTATAAAATTTAAAGAATAGTATTTAGCTGTGATATTTTATTGATTTCGATTATTGTTCTATCTTATATTATATATATTTTTTATCGCTCTATATATTTTTTGCTCTGATTTATTTTTTGCAATATTTGTTAATATATGTATCAAATTGTTTATGGTGTGCGATTTATTTTTATTCCTCAATACTATAGGATAAGTACCATATATATATTTTTTTAATAAATTATCAGTATTATTTTTATAAGCTCCTGTATGAGCCCATTAATGTATGATGACAAGAACATGTTGTACTAAAGTGAGACTGTATCCTATAAAAAAAAACCACGACCTGATTTTTATAATTATTAAAATATTTCATGCTCTACCGACTGATGCCAAGCAAGAGGCTAATCGTTATTTAACTATAAAAAATAACGTGACAGTGTAAAAACACTCGCATTCTTTGATGTGGCGACGTCCATTTCGTGCTGGTATTGCAAATTTCGTCGCCATATCAAAGAATATGAGTGTTTTTCACTCATAAAATAAGATAGTATGATAATAGTGAAAACAAGATGAATAACCAACAACGAATTCATGATAATTGTATTGCTCTCTTATCGCTATTCCTTGGGAAATTATACAAAATAGAAGATTCATTCGTTTTGATAATTATAAGAATCTATGAATCTTCCTCCACATTTCTATTGTGCAAGAGCATCTTGATATCATTACTCGATGTCCCAACTTGAACAGTCGTAACTGTTGCTTACACCAGGTGAACTGACTTACTATCCACTCATGTGTGTGTCCCATACAAGGTACAAGAACGGCTGCTATAATATAGACGATTATCATTTCTCATAATGAACTGATGACTTTGGCAACGCTATTAAAATGTATTGTTCCCCTACATCCCTTTATATAATCATTCTTGGTTCGCTTTCCCTATCCTTCGATTCCTTTTTGTCCTCTTTTCTAACGTCTTCATCATTATCACAATTATTTCCTCTATTTCACAACTTATTAAATTAATTTTCATTCAATTCCAACTCCTCCCCGCTTCATCATCTCCCTTATCTTCTAAATTTTCTTCCTTTGTACTCCCTTTTCTCTTCCTCATTCCTCCTCACCCACACCTTTCTCTTCCACCCCGTCTTTTCCAATATCCTGTCAATTTTCTCATTCCTACAATTTTTCTTCACCATTTACCTGTTTTCTTCTCTAATACATTAAACATTTTCTCCGGTTGTCTCTCTTCTTCTCTCGTTTCTTACTCTCTATGATTCTTTCTCCTCTTCTTGCCATTCATGCTCATCCATCTAATTATCTAACTCACCAATCACTTTCCCTCTTCCACTTTTTTCGTCTCTTCCGTTTTCTTTCCACTTTCACTCTTTCTCTCTTTATTTTCATCCACATTCTTGTCCTTCCTAACCTCTCTCCCTGATCATTCACTTCTCCTCTCACTACCACCGATTTCTCCACGTTGGAGTCACACACGCACACATCATACTGCATGAATGAGCGCATATGAGAACCCTCTCACATCATATCTCGGGGCTAATTCGATCTGTCCTGCTATTCAGATTGTCACATTATAGCGATATTATTAATGGTTATTATATTGTAGCAGCTGGCTTCCTCATTGAGCTGATAGCATTTTGAGAGTTAATGATAATTATTATAATGGGTGAGGTATTCAGACTGAACCTATGGCTTCAAATGTTCATACAGCTTTGAAGATCTAATCGAGGCATTTGAGGTGGTAGCTTGCTTCTGAATAGGATGAGACATCATGTTTTTGTCATTTAAAAAAAATAGAATAAATAAAAGTATCACCCACCTCGAATCGATATCATTGAATCAATCCTTGTATATTCTGGTAAAGATAAAAATCAATTCAACTCCCAAATAATGACGTAATGAATAATCTTATGATTTTTTGCTTGATTGATTGTATTATCTTTTCGTTAACTCGATCATCCTCTACTACGTCTTCCTAGAATCCAGTCCCATCCTGAAATTTCAAATATCAATTTTAGAATTTTATCCAATTATTTAATGTAAGATTGATCGATTTCAACCAAAATTGATAAATTTCTTCCTAGAACATTGGTAGTTTTAACTTTGGAGGAACATTCAGTTCACGTTTCCTATACCAGAGAAGTTTTGGTTAAGTCTATTTTCGGTTGTCTCCATGTTGGATGGTAGTTATATAACTGTTTCCACCATTATTCCTTAAATTTTTCATTCCTGTGTTGTGTAAAGAAAATCATATTTTTCTACAACTGCGCGTAAAAAAAGAATTTACATACTCAATTCTCTTCGTAATACAGCTTATTACTGAGGAGAATCTACTTTTTCGCTCGCTAACCATCCGCGCATGCGCAGTAGATTTTCTTTACTCTCGCTAATCTTTCGCGCATGCGCAGAAGAGTTTCTTTACGCTCGCTAATCAGCTGATGGTAAGCAGCTTGCCAAAAAGTCAGATCTTAACCTAAAAAGTTCTGTAATTGTAACTCCGCCGATATAGGTAATTCAACAGGTTTGGGCAGTTGTAGAAAAAATTTTGTATGTAATTCGCGCGTAATGCTTCTTTATCGCTCTTGCAAAATTATCACACTCCGCTTCGCGTCGCGTGATAACTGTTTTGCGCGAGCGATAAAGACGCGCATTACGCTCTTAATACATAAATAGCTATTTGGGAAAAAGAATAAATCGATTCTATTGGCCGCTAACTTTAACGCATGTGACCAGTATGCAATTCAGTTTAGAACTCTCGAGTATTTGAACTTATATTCACTTCTTGTCAATGAAAAGCATGCTTTTGACAGAAACTGACATAGTATTGTGAGAAGCCAGATGGAAGGATGACGGTGGGGAGTGGGGGAGAGAAGGTTGTAACCGAAGGCCGAGGGAAAGAAGTTTGTTTAGACAGTAATGAGAGCGGACGGATGCAGCCCGGCAAAGGTGGTGCCTCAGCACAAAGGAATGTTAATTAAAAGTCTTCCAATTAGATCAGGGAGGTTCCGGGCGGATCAAAGTCCTTTCGACAACTTCTGACGTCCATGAGAAAAGCATCTCACCCTGTCAGGAAAAGTCCCTTTCCCGAAACTGTCCAGGAAAAGGAGATCCACTTCAGGAGGACTAACAGGACGGCGGTCCAGCCTCAAGACAGGCCATCCATTCTGCCGTGCGTTCGACACCACATGAATTTCACACCAGAGTCTGATTGGATATCCGAACCAACCGTGTTCTAGTTTCACTTTAACTTGGTATTAGACGGCTATTGGGATTGAATCAATAAACTACTGTAGTATGAGGAGTGAGGAAATCACAAAAGTTTAGAAAAGTACTAATTCCCTAGAAAGTGCTTGATCTTCAAACTCATACATCCTTTCTATCAGATCTTTCTCCTCCAGCACAAGATCGGATTGGATTTATTTATCTAAGGCATCTCAATAATATGCTGGATCAAACACTAATATAATATTACAAATAATTGAAAATGAAATTAACTCGTACAATTTATAAATAAAATTTATAAACATGATTCGTACAATTTATGAATTATAGAACGATAAGTGGATGAAATTCAGTTCGAATTATCGTGCTAGAAGATATTGTCTTAATCTTAATCTCAACACCAAAGCTGCTACAAAAGGTGTAGGGAAATTCGTAAAAGTGTTAAATTATGCATCAAATTGAAGATAATTTAATTCTATATAAGCTCATAATCAACATGGATTTTTCCCGTCGATTTTCAAAAAGTTATAAGAGCAAAAATAGAAAAAAGTTGGAGGCAAACGTGTATTTTTCAAAAATGTCACACCTTCAAGAGCGGATATCTCGAAAAGTAGAGGAGATATGAAAAAAGTTGAGGAATGAATATTGTAGGAAATTATGTAAACTTCAATTTGTTATATGTCAGTCAAGTCTTTAGGATACATAGTTTTTGATTTTTTTGTGAGAAATCAAAAAATGGTACCTTTAATCCATCCCCACCCCCTTAGCACAGGTGGTAGGGGTGGGGACTTTTGATATGTTTACCTCCTTACTACCCTAAACAAAACAGTGGGGTCAAAAATTGTCTCCTCAACTTTTCCCCCCATAACCTTTCCTTGACTGGACTTAGAAGATATTGTCTTAATCACTGTTTCAAAATTAGTGTTTAATCACAATTTATAAATTATTGAACGATAAGTGGATGAAATTCAATTCGAATTACAGTTTTATGCTAAAAGATATTGTCTTAATCTCATCTTTATTCTATTATCAGGGAGAAATTAATCAGTATCGTTGATGATTGTTCGATGGTGTGTTTATATATAAATCCATCCCAAACTATTTTTATATAGTGTTTTTTTTTATTTTGTATAATAATGATTTTCAGATTGATTATCCCTTTACATAATCCGATGAAATAGGTTTCTAAACTTACAGTTTTCTTTTGGGCTAGTAGAAAGTGGTTTAAAGCTCATAACTGGAGAATTCTCAATTAAACCAAGATTCAACTATATTATCAACGATGCCTCCCATTATTTAACTCCCCAATGAAAGAAACTCAAGTCGTAGACTGCATTACTTCCAGGCGACTTGCTAAGTCAAACCAAACTTTTGCCATTGCTCAGTGCAAGACACCCTCAATAGTGGAGCCCCAGGGAAAACCTTTCGAGAGTTACGATGACGAAGATAAGACATACGGCCAGGAGGAGACAGACAAGAGGGCTGTTTCGCTCCCTCTGATGGTTGCATTTCACTCCCTCCAATGTCGTAGGACGAGGGGTTGATTGATGGCTGACGCACCACTGACAACTGAGGCAATTATTTAAAATTATAGCTCTACTTTCTTCCCTTTCGGCGGCAATATCGAGGGCGAAGGGACGAGGGGATGGTTGGGGGGACACACTTTATTTGCTGCCTTGAGGAGAACGTCTTAGACTAAATCTCGGCAGTCGCGGCTGCCTGATGGAATTTACACGCCCTGTACCCAACATCCGACCAAAGAAGAACAAACTGCTTTCTGCTAATGCATTGCTTCTAGGCCCTCCCACTGATATTCGCGTCCTTTTCCATTCCTTCTCTTATTCTTCTCACTCACTTTTCCTACCAGTTTTCCTTCCTCTGTTTTTATTTTCTTTCACTGTTTTCATTTCCACTATTTGAAGCGACCTACTGAAGACAATATTCGATTGTTACTTTGCAACTTTGGGAAACCCCTGCGTCTATAACAACTTTCATAACATCTATTTACTTCTACGTCTCGTATTTCTCCCATTTGGATTCTTTTCTGTCCCGATTTCTCATCCCTATCCTATTCTACATTAATTTTTACCAATTTCGCTTGTTACTTCCGTTACACATTTTTTCCATACTTCTCTCAACTATGCTTCCAATCTTCGAGTTTTTCATACTCATTTGCCTCACGTCCTTCATGCCTTCTCGAAAATCATCAATTCATTCATTCTGGTCACTCCTATATTTCAATACTATTATGTAATTCAACATTTTCCTCATATCACTCCCTCTCACTCATTCTGGACATAATTTACTGTCTTCCTCTACGTATTACCTATTATCTTTCCAATCTCTCTCACTCTACTACTCCACCCTTGTCATAATACTACATATTCTTTGTTGCTCCAGCTTCACTTATTTCTTCCAACAGTTCAACTACTCATTTCTCCCTATCTTTAATTTTCTCTCTCATTTTGCAATATTACTCAATCTTTATAATTATCCCTCCCCCTCTTCACTCCTTCAGTCTGAATTTCAATTTTCTAGAAAATCTCAAATTTTCAAAGAGAAATTTTGCTCAAACTCACATGATAATAATTGTTACTTGTATTGTTATATTGATCTATACGTATCGTCTACAACGGTACTGGTGAATCAATATACAAAAACTTGACTTGTGATAATAAATCGTGAAGTAGGCTATGTAGAAATTAATCACTTCATCGATCATCCCATTGACTTATGAGTACAAATTTATTGTTTTTTCTCATCTGATGTAGATCCCAACCAATAACCAGCTAAACCAGCTCCAAAGAAAAATGATTTATTCCTTACTTTTTTGTAAATCGGATACTGTTGAGTTCATCAGCATTGTTACTCCATCTTATTCTAAAGAGACAGGTTTTCTCCGGTACAAAACCTTCGAGAAAAAAATATACTACAGATACTGAGATTTTATTCACCATAATGAAAAAATCATTGGAACTACTCTCAAACTACTTACGATCCCATCTTTCAAAACTTCATAAACTACTCACGAATTTCGGAATTAGAAATATAAGTTCAATAATCCTTGCAACTAACTTTTGTTTTGTTTTTTCAATTCTCTCCAGTAGGAATCATTATGTACAATAATGTCAAGAAGTTTACTGAGGGTTGGTTAGAGCAGCTTTCATCGATGCCTCAAAATCAATACACGCACTCGTATATCAATTTTTTCATATGACTCCCCTGACACGGCCAGCAGTAAATTTTGTCGCCCTCTTTACAGGCCGCTGAAGAATTCAAACGCCAAGATCAATCCCTCCTACCCTCCTTCAAAATATTCTCCTCATCTTTCATTCGTTTTCATCTTCTTTTCATAGTTTTCCAGGCACTTCTCTAGCTCCTCTTCAACAACTACATTTTCTCGATACTTTCATTTTTCGTAGTGTTCTACTCCCTGTCATTTCGATTCACATATTGCCCATTTCGCCTCATCAAAACTCTTCTTCGTCTTTTTCGTCCTGTTGTTCTCCTTCTCCTTATCAATGTTTTTTTTATCTTGATTATTTTCTCTTTTGTCATCATCACTATTTATTTTACTTTCCGTCCACTAGTTTCCTTTGTCTTATTCTAGTCACTCATACCCACAGATATACGATGAATTTAATATTGCCTCATGCTTATTCTCCTTTCTCTCTTCCATTTCCATCTATTTTTCGTATTTTCTCATTCTTCTCCCACCTCATTGCCATTTCTCCCTCTTCTTCTCCTTCTTCTTCTTCTTCTTCTTCTTCTTCTTCTTCTTCTTCTTCTTCTTCTCCTTCTTCTTCCTCATACTATCATTCTATTACTCTCCCTCTTCTTTCCACTTCTTCTCTCTTCCTTTGGTCCATTTTCTCCCCCTGCCAATAATTATTATTGTTTCACCCCCACTAATCACGATTTTCCCTTCTTCTTTCCTGTTTCTTCTTCTTCTTCTTTTCCATCTCCTTTCCCCAACTCCTTTCCCTCATTTTCTGTTTATTCTTCTTCTTCCACAACCTCAAATACTTATTTACTTTTTCTTCTTCCCCTTCTTCTCTTTCCGACAATCGCCTGTAGTCGTCTTTTGGTTTCGGGGCTTTTTTATGCGACGATTTATACTCACAGGAGAAAAGAGGTTTCTTGTGACGACTGCCTGTATAAAGGGTGTCCCAGTGTGAAGGGCTCCCTTTCCGCACATACATTTCAAACAGTGGCTGAGTGTGACGGACAAGTATGCATTCAAATGGCTTGCTTTGCTGCCCCTCCACACCTCTGTTCCACCCTTCCTCACAACTCTGCCAATTTACTACTTTCATCATCGAATCTTCTACTCCCTCCTTCTACCTACCACCCTTGCTCCTTCTTTTGCCAATTTCACAAAATTTCCTTGCCTTCTCTTCTATCACGAATCTTGACAACAATTTTGAGCGAACATTTCTTTTTCTCGTCAATTTTTCTTTTTTGCTGACAATTTCCCTTTATAGTCTCCTCTTTTCTTCTTCTGTTTTCAATCTTTCTCTCTTGTTCACGAAACAGGGTCAAATTCAAGACTGATGTTGTTCTTTCTCTCTATTACTATTTTTGAATTTTTCCTCTTTGTTGCACAACTTATCTCTATTATACTATTTCATCATCCGTCATCATTTTGTCATCCAATTGACATTTGATGACTCTCACATTGTAATCTAAATCTCAATTATTATCCCACATTTATTTGTTCTCAATCTCCAGCTATGCATTTTTCTTTCTACACTTCTCATTCCAATCTAGTATTGTTTCCCTCACTTTTTAACACATCAACTATCAACACGTATGACCCAACAACATAGACTTTTTCCTTCTTTGATAACATTGACTTACTTCACGCATCTTCTTTCTTCACCTTTCTCTCTCCAACACACCTATATATATATACTCCCTCTCTCTCACACATCTCATTCCATCAACACTTGCTGTTACGTCTTCTTTCCTCTCTTTTTATTTCTTATATTCTTATTCTTCTTCAGCTTATCTTTTTTGACCTCATGCTTCGTATTTCTGTTCGAAACTTGGCTCACTTAGGTCTCAGGAGGCGAGACTGCTGGCTACACAATAAGGAATCCTTCCGGTCCAATTACCAATAAAAATTGAATTTCATTGAAGCCAATTCAATTTCATTTCAGCTGCAAAATTTCATAATCGTACTATTTTCTGATACTCACTAATGACACAGTCGTACTTATGTCGTGAGGGTTGAGATTAAATGCAATCAAATTTCAACAGTTTTCAAAAGGATACATGCCTACATAGGGAAATGCCTACATGCTTTCAAATACATGCCTATCCAGAAAAAACATAGATATGATCTGATTGACGATCTTAGAAAAAGGCAATGAAATTATTCAATCACTTTTTGCTATTAGGAAGAACGACTAGCAGTCAGATGTTTTACAATAAATGAATTAATCACTCACTGTGACAACGAGATTTTTCGGTAGATCCGCCATCCTCCTGGTTGTCCTGGTTGACCTGGTTGTACTGCTTGACAACCAGGAAGATGGTGGACCTGCCGAAAGATCTCGTTGTCACAGTGATTGATTAATTCATTTATTGTAAAAAATCTGACTGCTAGTTGTTCTTTTTAATAGCGGTCTCTTATTATCTGAATTTATAAAATCCATAAATTATCTTCATAGAGCACTGTAAAGTCACAAGCTTCCCTAACACGTCAACATGATTGCCGTAATCCACCTGCTAACAACACAATCAAATCAGCCGACCACCTTCACTTCACACTGTCAAAGGCGCCGTCGTCAACCTGATTTCCATTAAGGGCGCTCCTCGATAAGGAAGTCCATCATCCACTTAGTACACGTGTGTCACATTTTATAATGCATGTAACGAGGCCAAGCAAATCAGGTGATCGGACGCCGCTGCTTTTACAGGAACGGCGAGGCTTGCGATGTAAGAGGACATGACGTTAGGTAGTGACCAGAGGAAGGATGGGGAGGATGGGGTGGTGTCCAGAAGGTGAGAAATGTGTGGAGGGGAAGTTGTGAAGACTTGATAAAGAGAAAGGGTTTGGTGGGTGATGGTGGGAGCTTGACGTTTTACAAAACGGCTAAGAACATTGATTGAATTTGGTGCACCTGTCACCGCGGATGACAGGAGACGCGCGCGACAATCGAATTACAACATGTCTCTTGTCCAGTCGGCGAGGGGTGGGGGTGGACTTTGACCAGCGCTTCTGACGGCAATCTTATTAACTAACGACCATTAGTGTCCGGTCGGTGGCCTTGCTGATGCTGGACCCTTCCTTCCTGGAAGAGCTTCTTCCTGGTTGACACTTTTGCCTGCATTACGTGGGTTTTGGATGAGGGGTCCAGGGGGGAAGGAGGATGATGATGATGTTAATGGCAATTGTGATGTTGGGTTGAGATGGATCAGGAGGTGGTAAAGTGTGAGTTGGGTGAAGTGCTGAAGGAGGTAGTGGTGTGTAGAAAGAGTTGAAGAAGGAGGAGAAGGTGGTGGAGGAAGAGGAAGACGAGGAGGACGCGGAAGAGGAAGTGAGAGGCGAATGACATGAAGTAGGAGGAGATGGAGAAGACGAAGAAGAAGGAGAAGAAGAAAAAGAAGAAGAAGATTTTCATATTATTATATTGCTCACACGTGCTAGCTACGTCTCAATGTGATCATTTATGATATTAACTCATCCAGCAGACTCGGGTCACTTCATGTCACGTCGCGTCGCTTCTCAATACGAGACTAAAGCCAGAGAAAACTTCTTCACTATTTAAAGATTGTTTATTCTCAGCTAACTTATAGCTTAAGAGATTGGGAAAAATATTCGTGACTTCTCTTTGAATGTATGATTCCTGTCAATTACTAGATTATCGAGAACAAAATATTTTTCAGGAAAAACGAAATTATTTAGGATAATATTTTTAATAAGGAAAGGCGGTATTATCCATATGAAATATTATGAAACATCTCGAGTCCTGTTCAATGATTGAGATTGTCAAGTACGGTTCAGCTCACACCAAAGAGCAAACAGACAACCCGATAATCTTGTTACCTCTTCTAGTCACGAAACACTTAACTTCGGCTTCTCCAATTTCACACGAAAGATTTCAGCGCCGATCAAAATCGCTGCCGAAGCTTGACGTACACGTTAATTACGTTACGTTATTATTAACGCCACCAACGTTACACGTTAACGCAAACAGTAGTTGATGATATGTGAAGTGAATTTAACGGAACAACAGAGGCACGGAAGCTGCTCTGCTATGTTAGGATAATGACGGTAATGGGAGGTGACGATGATGGGATCAGAGGACAAGAAAGGGAAAGAGAAAGGAAGGAAGTGGTGGAGTGAGTGAGAGAGCAGTAGGGTACATGAATATGTAAATGAGAGGTGAACACACACGAGCTGAGCTTCAAAAGACGAGCGTCAAGGTGTGACAGCGCTTCTGAGAAGTTGAGATTTGATTGAATCAATCTGAGGAGATGTAATCGTATGTGACGAATAATCTGTTGTAAGGAGTGGGTAGTAGTAAAGTGATTATCTTCAGTACAAAGTAAACATCTCTTGATTGCTTCAAACTCCTCAATATTTATTTGTACATTTATTTATTTATTCATAGACAGGAGATACAATCCATGCTTTAATAGTAAATGGGAATGATGTAGCCCCATTTATACACCATATCGGTTCAAACGAAGATAGATCAGTCATTTTAACCCGGAATATATCACATTAATGGAATAAAATGAATGCGATCTTCAGTTAATCTAGTTTTAGCAATGAACATAGATAAATAGACTATATAGGAGTATAGTAGCCTACATAATATGTAACTAAGAGTATCAATTATTGTAAGAGCTATCAGATGCCTTCTATACGTATTATCGCATTATTTAGATCATTCCGTCCTATCATACTCATATAAAACACCTCGATCTTATTCATGTTTTGAAAGCTAGAAATCATTCCACTCCCAAAGATCGTCATTATCTTCATTAGCTTCGAAAGAAGAAGCGCATGACTGACGATTGAATACGGAAGCCGTGTTCAATATTTTATTGTATTAAACTATACCGTAAATATAGCAGCTTAATGTATCAATCTTATCTCTATTTTTCACATGTTCATTTCACATATTGGAAAACAAAGCATGAGAGAAGATACAGAGATTGGAAAAATATTACTGAGTAGACAACAGTTTACGACGTTATTTGTCATTATATATATTATATTCATTACAGCATTATAATGTCAACATTACAGTAGGCAACAATATTGTTCAGTAGACAACAAACAACTGAAAATCTCTCAAGAGAGAGATTAGAGTAAGATATAATTTCTGAAGAAACTTTTTAAAATTTCGATGTAAATAAAATACCGTACTAATCAGCGCAATAGACAAGCAATAGTCAAGCTGGAATCAAGAACTACATCTATTAACTATTGCTACCTCTTTGTATCATAATATATGTGCTTTTGACAACATTTAGTGGAATTCATTAGACTGGATAACATCCTTTTCAGTAGTTTTCACTGATCCGCCATCTTACTTGAGTCGTATAGCGGCAATTACGGCTACGTCAACGATCCAATTTCATGTTTGAAGCCATTGAGAAGCGTTTGAAACGTGCCGCTTGCCACTAAAGCCTAATATGCACCGACAATCCCAGCAGATGCTGACAATTGACAATTAGAGACAATGAACGACAACGCTTATTAAACGATTAGGAGCCGTTGTTGCCAGCCGAATCACCCAATCACCGATTACTTCCTCCAGTCTCATTAGCTGGCTTCATGTGATTTGTTCGATACTTTGATCGCCAGGTTTTATACTAAAGTAAGTTCCACTTGAAATTGTCAGCAGTGATTAAAGGGGAAGTATTGTGACTTTTTGTAAAAAGTGCTTACCATATGAAGTCATTCTCACCATTGGGAGTTGGAAACTGACTTCCAGGGGGTTCCAATAGTTTCTAGTAAATAGAGCTGAATCTATATTCTGTTTCAGTTTATACATAAAAAATAGAAGATTCTCTTTCAGTTTCATTTATCATACATCAAAATGGAAAAGGAAGTAGATTTCTCACGATAGTAAGATCTTCAGGGAATCACATTTTTCGATTAATATAAGATACTTATCACAGTTATGAAGTTTTCGAAAAACATACAAGTATAGACCACCTAATTACTTACTAAACACTAACTAATTAATAATACGCACAAAAAAAACTACTCTAGAACATGGTACGCCATAGTGGAGTAGGTCAATTTCCACACAGAAAAAAACTGAATAAGTAGAGGTCACATTACAAGAATTGTTTGTAACTAACTATTGTATGTAATATTGTAATTTATCTAATATTTTGTGTAATTGATGTTGTAGTTTTAGTTTTTTTTTGGAAATAAACATTCTATTTATTCATTTATTTATAGAATTCGAAAGAAGCGAACTAAATTTCTCTAAACTGGAACAATGGAGCTATTGAGGAAACTTTATACAATAAATTAACGTCAATAATTTTATAGTTCTCAGGATCACTATTGTTCACTTATAGTGAACTTGCATTCAACCAGCATTTTAATTTTATGTCCTTGCATTGACGTCAAATTCGTTCATTGGTTCTTAGTGGATTGGTTACCGTACGTTAGATGGAATCATGGTTCAATTTGATCAGCATTTCTGGTTGTGAGAGTTAAAAATTCAATAATAATTATTATCATTCTCCATATAAAAAATAGTTCGTATAACAAGTGATGAGGTGGTAATATGATGTGGTTATTATTGAGCTCAACACTGGAGGTTAATAATAATTACTAGGAGCCAGCTCCAATAAGCTCTAGAATGAAGATTCTATGAATTGAAAATTTGTTCAAGAATCAAAATGGAAGAATAATTAATTTTTTGGTTACTTGTCTTCCTATTTCTACACATAGATCATGTGCGACGTTTGAAACTGACAGTCGTGTACCGTGTTCAGTTCATTTCACCATGTTAACCATTACCTTTCATGAAGAAGCTTCAAAACTCCATCTCTCACGAATATGAGATTCACAAGTGTTTATTACACGGAATACTTCATTATATTACAAATTATTATGGTATCATATTTTGGAAGTATGGTATCATTCTAGAAGTTAATCTTGATAATAGTTTTCATGATCACCCCATGTAACTTCAACCAACCCAACAATGACTCACTAAGGACTTATCCACACATCTGCTCTGAGAGCTGCAGGAGCAAAGATTGAATAGGTTTCGGACCCGGCTGCCATAACCTAAGAGCAATGCCCTCCATGACGACTCAGCGAAAGACTTGTGCTAGCAAGTGGAAGGCCTCAGGTGAGCAAGTTAACGTAGATTGCTAGATGCAGCCCTGGTGAGGTTCACTTCAAACTGTCAGCATCGCTTATGAACACCAACCAATGTCACCCACTCAACCAATGCTGACAGTCTGAAGTGGACTGCACTATAGGAGAGAAACAGCAATCACCAGACCTTCTATTATGGCGATTGCTTCACTCTCACTCCCTTACACCTCACCACCACAATATTATCTCTTCTCCTACTCCACATTCATCAGCTATCTCTCACTCCCCACTTCCTTTGTCGATGATTTCTTATCATTCCACTTCTTCCCACCTGCCTTCCTACCTTCCCTCCTACCTAAATTCCTCTTTGACCTTGTTCTTCGCCTTCTATTTTACTCACTTCTTTTGCAATTTTCTATTTTCCTCCAATATCTCACTCTTCTGTCCTCAAACTCCTTCTCTTCTTCCTCCTATTCTTTAGTTCCTTCAAAATACAATCTTCTCTGTTTTTCTCCTTTTTGTACCTACCCCTTTTTCACCAATCTTTACTTCTTTTCTACCCTATTTTTACGTTCTTCAATTATTAATTATTACCTATTCTTCCCTGCTTCTTTTCTTTTACAATTTTTTCCCACATATTTTTTAGATATTTTCCTGTCTCAATTTCTAATCATTCTCTCTCTTCTTGATTCTTACGTTTCTCCATATTTTTCTAAGCTTCCTGCATCACTTCTAGCTTCTATTATTCTTCGCCGTTTTCTCAAGCTCTTCTCACTCACTTGCTCATTCTCCCTCACTATCAATCTGTTCTTGGACATTTTTTATCCTTATTCAAATTTTCACCCTTTCAATTGTTCCTAATTTTTAAACTTTTCTTCGCTCTCAATTAATCCATTTCTAAGACTCACCTTAATCTCTTCTTTCACACATTTCTCCTTCTTTTAGTTTTCCACTCTTCCACCTCCAACGGTTCTTCTTCGTCATACTCATAACTACACATCTTCCTTTCCTCCTTATGTTCCTTTTCTCTCTCCTTCCTCAACAAGTCCACTACGTACTTTTCTCCCTTTTACTCTTTCCAGAGTCTCCAATCTCGCTCAGGGTTTCAGCACGTGTTATTGCCGGTAATGGTTTGGTGCTTTCAACACTCCTTTACTGAGCAATGTGGGACAGGGGAATGTACAGTGGCATGAATCTATCTCACTTCAACACAGCAGCCAACATTGAATTTGACAGTAACAGATTTCACTAAGTTTTTGGCTGGTTAAATACTTGGGATGATTTTGTGAGTTATTAATCCTGTGGATATTTTTCCTATCAAATAAAGTGAGAGATCAATGTAAATTATCGTTCAATAACAAGAGCAATTCCACTGAAAAGTTATTACTTGATGACTACTAACAATGATAATTAAAGTATGAAATTCCCAGTTTGTATCAAAGATAAACTTCAAACTTAGGCTATATTACATGCAAGCCAGTTTTTCACCAAATTCAGTTAACTGATAACACTAAATGCACTTTCCCCCTGGCAAATGTACAATTTATTCTGAAGACTATTCCAGGAGAATAGATGTTGGATCTCAGGACACGGTATGGGATTGGCATAATATTCCATATTCCTGATCACATTCCTGATTGAATTAAATATTTTGGTTTTATGAACCCTCATGAGTTAGTTTTAAGGCTCCTGATTTATATAATCTTCTTTGTTGGAAGAATATAAGACAATTAAAGGAATAAAGACAATATTTCCAAAAATATATACGGCAATAACTCTTCATTTTGACTTCCTTACGGCAGGATCTAGTATAGGGTACACACAACACTTAATGGAGACTTATTTATCCACTTCTATGTACCAATACTCGCTTGTGTATCAGTACTATAAAAAAAAATTAAACACAATCACTCAGCGTTATTCCACACATTTATAAATATGTCGATGCATGAAGTTTAAGACGCAAGATACAAAGGCAAAGATATCTATAAATTTTTGACAGCATACTCATGACCACCACAACTGCATAGAATTCTTAGAATACAATATTTTTTCACCATCGAAACGATTGTTCATACTATTCAAATATAATAGTATTCATATCTCCTGTTACAGCGACTATCAACATGTTGCAATTTATGCGATGATTTGAAACGCATAGAGTAAGCAAAGGTGTTCTTGCTGGAAGTTTCACAGCTCACACAAACCGATTCCTAGAAATCCTTTGAGTAACACCTACTTCACTGCCAACTTCCTTGTATTGGAATCCCAATCCCCACTTCCAGTGACGACTGTTAATAATTTTATTGCACGACCGGTTCACACTGTTTGATCATCGCTTTCCTTCACACACTCACACACTGACACTCAGCAGTGTTTCTAATCCGTTGTAACTTTGTTGAGACAAGTGAGAGGGCGCTTTGAGCGTTAATTTACGGTGTTGGAAATCTGAAAAGCAAACTGGCTCTTCAAGGGTGCCGTCGCTGCCCTTTCCTTCACACCGCTCTTGGTCATAAGGGATTCACTTCCGGACACTTCTCTGCCTCCAAATAATTCTGTTCTCAACCGTGGCTGTTCTTAACTAACTTTGCGTTAATCTCCTCACATAGTCACTTGCCTTCAACGCTGTTAGCCATACATTCGGTTGCATGAGGATTATTATTTGTAGTCGGCTTGCTGGTTTTGAAACCAAGGGGCTGCTTTGTGTAGAAATTATTCAATACAGAAGCAAATATCTTGAAGATCAGTCACTAGAATGAAGAACAAAATATTGAGATAATACTGAATAATGAGCCCATAATGGAAATTGATAGACTCATATTAATGATCAATTTAAACTCTATCTTCCACTTCTTTCCAATTAATGTACTTGGATTGAGCATTGAACAAGCTGATGGCCAACATTCAAACCGTTTAAGTCAAGTTTAAAGTGCATGGAGGCGAATTAAAATTCCCATCCTCTTGATGATTTTGGAATTGAATATCACCACAAAAATGAGATGATTTTCAGCAGCTCCTTATTTTATGTTACGTAAGGGAAGAGACAAAAGAAGATGAGGGAATTTCAGGTATGAATTAATCCCAGAGTGATCCCACATTACAGAACGCACATAGAAAAGTTTAGTTCACTAGTTGTACGCTCAAATGCACTAATAGCTTGATTCATTACCAAACTGTTTGATGAGAATTTATTATCATAAGAAAACTATTCAAATAACATAGAAGTTGAAGTGAAAGGCTAAATAAATAGATGCGACGAGTTGGATAGATGGTTCCATACACAAAAAATATCTTCAACTTATTCATATAGTGGAAAACAAGATTATTGAGTACATAACTCATATAATATAATCTACATTAAAACGTATTCCTCTCAACTCTCACTCATTATTCTTCATTAGGTGTGAAGCATTAGTAAGAACTTTCACATGATAAAGTAAGCGACAAACCGTTCATAATGTGCTTCCACTGCACACGTTAATTTTGATTAATATGGAATTACAAGAACATTATTTTTCCCATAACTTCGGACATTATTCCTCATTAAGTTGAGAAAAGCTTAACAGCAAGTGATAAGTTTTTAAAAATTCATTTGCGGTGACAAACAAAATATACCTGTGTATTTAGTAAGACACAATTCATTTGGGAATAAGCAAAGCTTTCACAGCAGCTTCCTTCACACCCAGCAGCAACCTATTTTTCATTCACTGTCCAAAATGTCCATTGAAAATGATCTGTACTTAGTTATTAGTGAACTCAATTTCCTCTATCTCTATCCTTCATCAAAAAATGGTTCAATGAATTAATAGTGTATTGTTTTGGTTTCACTTATAATTGAGATTATTTGAAACGTTGAAATCCCATATTTAATAGATTTTCCAGTAAAGTTTCTGGGCTAAGGAATATTTAAAGAGAATGTAGAACTTTTTCGAGAAATTTTATTTTCATTGAACTTTATTGAAGTGTTTCAAATAGAAATCGGGAATGATCATTGATAATTGGAGATCTAATGGAATTCTGCACCTCTATATTATCCTGTGATTCAATCCACTTTTACTCCCTCCTAGAACATCATTCCCTTCTTTTTTCAGTAAACTGAGCATATCATTCTTTTAGAGAGATAACCTTCTTGTCGATTTCGAAGGATATACATACATGTCTGAGAATTTAATTCTGTACAGTTCTCCACTTTAAGAACTTATTTTCTAGCTCACACTCTTTTGTAACAATCGATGCCATCTTGAAACGTCTGTCTTGAAAATGAACTTGCCATCCTCCTACATATTTTTATTCGTTTTCCTATACACTATCTCTTTCCCTCTGCAAACCTCATCCCTGCCTCCCTATATGACTTTTTCCGTGTCTTCAGAGGCAAAGCATAAACTTCAAATTCCGACTAACCTCCGAGGTGACAGTCATAATTTTGCTGGTGGATGGGGGTTTGGGGGAACGGGGGGTCCAGAGCATGATATAATAATAGAGCGCAAAAAGGGTTCGGTTCTTTAGGGACCTATTACACGGAAAATAAGGGGGGCTGACTACTGCAAGACAGTTCTGTTGGTTGGAGGTAGCAATGTTGGCTACCAAGCAATTCTCCCTATTTATAACTGGCAGTCTGATCGCATTTCAGCATAATTCCACCCTTTTTACCCCTCCCCATACCACAAGTACCCCCGCAACAACCGCTGAAGAAATTTCTTCTTCATATTTTCACTTCTAGTTACCAAACCTTCCTCTTTGAAAGTCCATCCTTCATCTTTCCTACTCTTAATAATTTCTCTATGTATTCTTTACTTCTCAAGCTTGTGTCTTATTCCCTCATATTTCCTCTCTCCCTATATTTTTATTCATATTCCTCCTTTTCTTCATCTCTTCCAAAGTCAATTCGCTTATTCATTTTTAGCCAATCCCATTCATTCTCTCTTCTACTTTTCTCCTTATTTGTTTCAGCTCAATTCCCTGTCATTCCTCTGTCTGGTTTCATTTTCCTCTGCTTCATCTTGCTTTCTTTTCATTCTTCTCTACACATTCTCTGTTGTCCTTCATGATTTCCTTCTTTTTCATAGGAAACTATAATATCCTCCAAAACCTTACTCTATTTCTAATGCTTCTCTCACACTAACCTTACCTCTTCTGTTAATCTCCTTCATCCCTTTTCTCCCCCACTTAATCAACTATACCTGTATTATCTCTTCTCCTCTTCTCTCTGTTCCTCTTCGTTTTCTTCATTGTCTTTCTTTTGCTTCTAATCTTCTTTTTTATCCTTCTTCCTTCATCTTCCTCCATATTTTTCTTCCTTATTCTCTTCTCTTATCATTCTTTCTCATTATTCTTCATAATTCTCATTTCTGATTTTTTCTTCCTCTCTTTCTTATACGCATCTACCTCTTCCTTCTACCCCCCTTTTACATCACATCAAATTCTTTTCTTTCTCCCCAGTTTCATCCTTATCATTGTCTCCCTTTTCGCCTCCATTCCAAAGGAGGTACCCAAACATCATCCTCTCACCAACAATTCTCAACAAACGCTCGAGAAATTTCCAAAACGAACGAGTGTGTCTCTTGAAAATAATACTTTGGCTGAGCGCTAGCGGAATGTGGAGTTGTACTGCATATTCCAAGCAGCTATTCCCATCTCATACCATACAGGTGTGAGTGTGTGCGTATATGAATGTGACTGGCGTAGAAATACATAATCTTGTTCTGTTGAGGATATGAGGCGTGGCTTCTTTTGCAACAAGTGCAATCAGCATAATTTTGAAAAGTTGGGGAATAAGTTTGAATTATATATAATCGAAGATTATTAAGTCCGATTCCAACAACACTGGTTAAATCATTATCACAACTAACATGAATTTTGAATGATATTATATTAATTCGAATTAATATCTTATAGTTTGAATACAGACATAAGGTTTTTTGGATCATTTCAATTGAGGGGAGGTTACACGATAATATATCGTGTGCAACACAAACACAAATCATCACACTAGAGAAACTTTCATTGATTTGAAATCGATAGAATCCAAAAAAAGAGTAGAACCTGAATCTAAAAAAATGTAAATATTTATATTCTCTTAGCTGAATTGTAGTGGAATTTTTCACTGCTCTTTGGCATTTGAACGGTAAAATCAAACTCATAGAACTTCTTCTTGAATCCCACAGGATGATAAATCAGCTCACTACAACTACTGTATGTGTCCACTTTACTATACCAATTTGTTTTTTATTTGAATTTCCTACTACGACTAGTGAGGTTGATACTAGTTGAAATATGTTCTACTTACTTATTACTTTATTGATGTAACAGAAGAGATATAAGATTGAGGCCTAGGAAAATGTCAATCAATTTTCACAAAACCAAGAACTCAGGAAATGTGATTGCTGAGTTTGATGACATTCTAGCAAATTTACCCAAATTGAATTGAGACAAATAATAAACATAATTATTTTATTCAATAAAATCACAGAATTGTCAACAAACCACAAGAAAGGTAATTCATTCATCTATCGAATCTGAATATTATCCTGTGATCATTGTTGCTATTTGTTGATTCAAATAATTCGTTTTCAGAACTGTTTGATTAAATATTCATTCTTGTGTATGTATTTGATAACCAAATTACCAAACACAATTACATTGTGATTCTTGAACCTGAAATATTTTCTATTTGAGTTTTTATTGTGTATTTATTTGTTCTCTCCGTTCTTCTCCTCAGACCTTATACTCATTTTACCCCTCTTAACCCTAACTACCCATTTCTTCTCTTTGTCTACTGCACTTTGTCCTTTCTCACCTATCCCTTATCAGCCCCCTAATTTTTCGCAGCGGTCCATTAGACAAGACAAAGACAACAAACCGAAAAGAAGGAGAAGAAAGCCTCGACACCATGTTTTAGCAGTAAGGGTGATGGCGGTAATTTATTGAAACGGGAGTGTCTTCTGTTCGTCTCTAGTTTATTGTTATTATAAAATAACGCGTAACGCGAAACGTGGGAAGGGAAAAGATTGAGAAAAGTGGGTGGAGAAGGGAAGCGGGGAGAGGAATAAATAGCTACACAGATCGGATTGAAGAGCAAGAAGGGAAGGAAAGTGCCTTCTGAATCTACCGATAGGAATGAGGGTCGGTTTTAATTGCTGCACCGGAATTAGTCCCTTCTTCTCATTCTTATTCTTCTTCCCCTTCCACTCAATCACCTCCTCGTTCTTTCAACCACCCACACCTCCCCTTCCCACTACCTCCTACCATGTTCGTTGCGCCTTGAAAAGATACGACACTAATAAAAATTGGATTTCAAATAAAGTGAACCTCGCCTTTCGGCTTTGCTGCCATTTCTTGTCGCATCTCAGTAGATGTAAAACGGTTTTTCGGAGACTAAAGGCAGGTTTCAGCCTCTGCTAGGAGCTGTGCCACCTTCCGCAGCCCGCATCCCCCAAGTATTTCGACTGATTGAAGATTTTTGAAATGTCCAGAAAAGCGTACTACAAGCTCCCGTACATCTTCAGACAGGGAACAGAACACACCTGCTGGATATTTACATCCACTTTTCGAGCAATTCTTCCACGATAATTGAAAGTGAATGGAAAAGATGTTAGGAAACAACATGAGATCAAAAGAATTTATTGTGGAGCAGGGAAAAATCGGTGGTTTGTGAATGTATAAACATAGAGGAAAAGCGGTGAGAGAGCAATTATAAATGATAAGCTGAATTTGAGAAAAATAAATGATACGTAGAATTTTTCTTACAAGAAGTAATTAAATTCAATCTCCTTATAATATTTGAACGTCGATTTCCAATGTGACAGGAAAGTCATTGGAGTCATAGAAGGCATCGGAAGTGATCGGATCCAATCTTCGAACAATCTCAATTGCTTCTAGATCAAACATCTCGACTTCAGATTCTAAAGAGCTAGGTCTCGTTCTACAACAATACAATAAAATAGAATTCTAAGAAAGACTCGAATTCAATCAAGTTTCTAATGAGTTTAATTCTTCATTGATAATTATTATTGAAGATTTTCTCAGCTTATCATGAAGTTGGTAAGAGATGGAATAATAATTATTTTATAATAATTTCAAATATAAGGAGACAACCTCAATACATAACTATAGTGGATACGGTTATGTCTATTGATTACACAATACATTGTACAGAATTACAGTATCTTCCACACACATTATCATGTTCTCCTGACCTCAAATAGATTTGGAATATGTGTATATGCAGATATTTGAAACTAGAGCATTAATGAGCTTTGTATGTTTTATGTATGCGATACGCTAAATAAAAGCAATTGAATGAAAATCCATTCCCATATTCACGATAATTCTACGGTCTATTGTTTTGCTCAACTTTGAAAACAACGCTGTTAACATAATTCACAACAGTGTAATTTTTTCAGCAAAGCTATTTCATTCAATCACAAGCCCAAAACAGGTGTAAGAGTTTAAATGAGGCGAATCGCATTCCAAAATCCACTTCTAAGTCGGGAGACAACTTTATGAGATCCAATTTGGACGTTCTTATTTACTTTCAAGTTAAGAGTTGGCAACAATAATTTTTCCACTCACTCTCCCCCTTCAGCCTTACATTGTTGCTTTTCCCTCTTCTCTCATTTCCATCTTCATCGTACCTTCCTTACTGTCTGTCTCTGTCCATTCTTCAACTCTTAAACAATTTGACTGTTTATCTATTTCTTGAATTATTATGTTCCATGCTATTGATGCTATTCTATTCCAAGATTATTTCACTCATCTCTTCCTCGATATATTCTTCTTCCAAATCTTTTCGGAGGATGATCTCCGGAGAATGGGAGTTGTGGCATGGAGACGAAAGGCATGTGACCGTAATGTGTGGAGGGCTCTAGTGCGAGAGGCTAAAACTCACATCGAGCTGTAATGCCAGAAGAAGAAGAAGAAGAAGAAGAAATCTTTTCGAATTCTCAAATATTGCACTCATATCTTTGCTCTGCGAATGAGTGTTCTGTTCGGGAAGGATATCCTAGGATATATTTTTATCGTAGAATGTTTGTACCCCACTGTTTCAGGAAGATACATTCCAGTTACAAGGAAAAAATGATAATCTGACATTTCATGGCATCTCCTCTTCATATCACTGAATGAATTCGAAGCTTTGTGAAATTCATAAAATATTCAATTATATTTTTTCAACGCTTACAATTTGTGAGCTGAGTCAGAATATTGAGCAATCTCCATTATTGAAAATATATTCCAATTGAATACCATCTTTCCCCACCATTGTACAGTATTAGAACTCTCACACTCTATTCTCGATCTCTTCTACAGCTTATCTATCCTTCTCGTATGGAATTGATTGGTAATCAATTTTTTTTCCATTTTCGTATCCACTCTCTTATTACCACTTTTTTACGGTTATTTTTTCTCCAAATCTTTCCTAATCACATATTCTTCTCATTTATTTATGCACATTATCATCCCCTATTTCAAAACTCTTCATACACGTATTTTACTAAACTTACTTCAATTTTATTATATTGATACATTACCATCCTTCCTTCCTCACCATTGCTTTTCATGTTCATTGTTGTAATACATTTAATTTCTCAAGGAATACCCAAATTTCACAATCCACTCACAAAATCCCAGCCTAAACTACCCAAAGCGGAACTACAACACCATCAATACCCAAACACTCATAAAACACACACACACTTTGCAACATATGTTCCGCGGTAGCCACACATTACTGAATTTATTCATATCTGTAGAAGGAAATAAATTTGGCGTGTACCGGTGGGCTACATGTGTGAGCATATGAGCACATACGAGGCTGCGTAATCAAGCGCGCCTTAATGAATTTAGGGGACAAAGTAAGTTGGGCCCATATGTGACTGCGCCGTTAGCCCGGCTCTGTCGGTATTAATCATTTTTATCGTTACCGGGTCTCTTTTTGACTTTGGAATAACAATTAGAGAGCTCTGATTGTTTGAGAGAATGGCTTGTATTGTAGTAGCAGAACGCGCATCGTTTCTTGCAACATTCTCATCACGTTCTTCTTCCTGCTTCTCCTCTTCCTCTTCATCCACCACAACCACCATCTCCTTCTTCTTCTTCATCTTCATCATCTTCTTTTTTCTTCTCCATCTTCCCTATCTCCTCCTTCTCCTCCTCCTCCTAATCCTTCTACTCCTCCTCCTCTTCATTATCCTCCTCCTCCTTTTCCTCCTCCACCTCCTCCTCATCCTCCTTATTCACCACCTCCTTCTCTTCCTCCTACTCCTACCTCTTTCCTCCTCCTACTCTTTCTTCACCTCCTAATCCTCCACCATCCTCTTCTCCTTTTATTCCCACTCCTTGACCTCATCTCCCTCCACCACCCTCCCTTACAACCTCCTGCGTCTCCTCCTACACACTCTCCTTCATCTTCGTGTTGCTCATATCCTTGTACAGCGGGCGGGCGGACGTATGTTGTTACCAGATAAACATTAGCAGAACACAACAACTGTCGCCTCTAGCAACATAAATAGGCCACAAATCAGAATAAAGCGTTGTCCCGTAGCAATGCTGCAGCACATGAGGCCTTCCCTTTCTTGTAAGCCTATCTGTTGCTCTGAGGATGAGGGAGGCTCCACCCTCAGTTCAGATGGGATGACTCTCCATCAGAACACATAGGGCACATGTCACTTCCACTTGTGATGAAAACTTAAGTGATAATCATTCTCATCATATTAATTTAGTCCCCTTTCATTTTCAGACCACTCCTTGTGATAAAATCAACAAGGATGAGTACCCTTTAATTGAATAATATTGATTAGCATTACATTATTTTCTTCATGATCTCTATTACTATTAACTTCTTGGAATTTCTTGTGGTTGATTGTAGAAAATTCAGTGAATCAGAGGTATTAGAATTCTCTTTGAAGGATCCACTAATTCACTCTTTCTCAGTAAAAATATAATCAATTCTAGTACTAGGGAGAATCAACAGGGTTTTCCTTATCCGTACTACTAGTGAGTATGAGTAGAAACTGATATAAATAATTTTCTTAAAAATCGGATACTCCATTTGCAAATTACAAATTTAAAAGCCTCAACCAATCACGATAACAATAAAGACTGGAAGTCTACACCACCACGTCAAATTACACCATTATATCAAATTTAAGGAATATTATTACTCCTTCCCCAGTTATTTAACGGGAATGGGTTATCACCGGGACCTTTATCGAAAGTGCCCGCTACACAAAATTAACACAAATCGCTTTCCTGGTCCAAACGCGCTGAATAACAGGGAACCGCTAGAATAAGGGTATACGTTATTATATTGTTATACAATATGCACGGTCTGGCTTCTGCTTTGCATTCTCTTCTTATCTATCTTCTCCTTTCCCTATTCCTGTCTCCCTTTACACACTTTTCCTGAGCCAGTGTTGCCAATATACAGATCACTCCTTTCGGAGGGTCCACAGATTGGTTTCCCTTACACTTCAATCTTATGAAGGAGAGTGTTGAACCATAACCGACCTCCTTCTCTCCACTCTCTCACTATCTCTTTCTCTTCGACTCTCTCTCTCTCTCTCTCTCTCTCTCTCTCTCTCTCTCCCTCTGGTTCACTTACTGCTACGTCATCACAAAATCCTTTCCAGAATTTAATACGGACTGGAGTTATATGTTATTCATTTATTACCTACTGCCTTGGAAATTTCCTCTGCCTCGAAAATCAAATCCCTCCAAGCGCAACCTAAGCACATATGCTTTATATATCTGTGTATGTGTTCTGCCCTTATCGATAAAATCTAATGTCATTGGCTGTTCTGCTATAATTGTGCGCCATTTATACGTTCTCTATGACTGCTATCTCTCAACAGCCCGGGTACGTGGAAAATCTTTCCTTCTCAGAAATTCACGGCGATTCCAAAACTGTAGTTTTATTTTCAGGACGATTGGTTCAGAGCTATAGCAAATTTTATTCGTGAATTGCCCCGTATAGCATGATACGATAGTTCAGATTTGTCTATGAGATTCATCGAAGCTGCTGAATTCGAAAATGTATGATTTTTAGTCAATATTTTTTGATAGAAATGAAATTTTCTATTTGGGGAATATGTATTCCAATTCTAATATGATTATTTCAGGCACAATATTTGAATAATTCTTTCAGGAGTTTACAAGTCCACGCTATGTTTCCACGAGTATTGTGCAGATTCACTTATCATGAACTAAGTATTTTGTAGAGCAGCTTACCTAATTAATAATGATCACATCTGTGCCGTGCTATGAATTTAGAAAGTTAATTTGGAATTTAGAATTCAGAAGCACACACAATATAACTTAATAAAAGGGATGCTTGATAAACATACCTAGTGCTAGAGAACGGGGAATCCAGAAATGAAAGAGAGACAACTAAATAGAGAGAAGATATCAACTATATTGTCACCTCTTACAGTTAAATTCAACAGTTAATGAAACAAAATGAAGTTACATCATGAAAACCGAAAATAGAATTACTAAATTTAGAAAGTTATCTCTGATATAGATAATTCGGTAATAACCTACTCTGTCTGCTCTACATTAAAAACGTTTTAGATTGAATCATAAGAAGCTTGAAGGACTCTAATTTCAGAAAGAAGAATTGAAAATTATCATAGATATTTCTCAGAAGTCAATCATAAATAACAATACATCTTTCAAAAGGTAGATCAACATAAAATTCTTAGAACATTTAGAACACACTTGGAAACTTTTAGAACAGTATCAAAACATTATCAAATAATAATAATTCCCAATAATATTTATTCTGTATTATTATATTATGAAAGCTGCAAAAACAATTATTCCTCAAGTATCACATCACGGAATTCTATATAGGAAGACTATTCAAAAATATGTGATATCAAAACAAATTTAGAAAAGCTAGGTTCCTTGAAAGAATAGGTGGAATAGAAAGGAAAGGAGAAGGAGAATTATGTACAGTGAATAAGAGGAAAAGGAAGAAGAATAAAGAATGCCGATGATCACGATGGGTGATGCCTATTGATAGAAGCCGTTAAGAGGTGAGAAGCTTCCAATATATAGATTTGTGAAGGGTGACTGAGCGTTAAACTGGCAAACGTGTGGAACGAGAGTGATGCAAGTAAGAATTTCCAGGCGAAACACGAGCGTCAGTAAAGGAAAGAGGAGCGTTTTGTCCGTTGATTGGAGCTAAAACCGAAATTGATGTGGACACTTTTATGTTGCAGAAGCTTCCTTTCTGCAGCAATGACGTCACCGGCAAGAGCCTTCTGTAATTAGACATTATTCGAGTAATTCAAACAACCCCGGACAGCGACACCGAGATGCCATTATTACATTCAACCCCCTCAGCACCCTCCATTGATGGTTTTCAACGTGGCGGACGCCTGATGAGTATTGATATCTATGGGCACTAAGTGATGGAGAGGGGTGAGGAATGGTAGTTCACTTCCAAAGGAGTTACATTTAGAGGGAAGAGAAGATATATAATATATATAATATGAGCTACTGAAATTAGAAACAAAGCAGTCTCTGAGCAATGAAGGCCAGTGAGTGTTGCAGGAAGAGGAATGCATGATAGTTATGTGTCAAAAAGCGTGATATTGATTGAAGCTTAGATTAGCTTACAATGATTAGATCATCATCTTAATTGTTAGATTAGATTACTTTATCGGAGATAAATCTGAGTATTAGTGTTTGTTAGATTATATTACTTCATTCATGTAGATGATAGATAATACAATTCACGTGAACACGTTGTAGTCTTGAATCCTGTTTAAGAACTTGACTTTGCATGAAAAGCAGCAGTTATAACGATAAATTATTATGGTCATAATATCAAACTCTAAGACTGATTTCATAATGATTTGATATTATGTTGAATTTATATATGAAACTGAGGAATGTGCACTTTCATAGCCATTCTTGCTGATTATTGGAAAAGGATCTTATTCTTCTAAACTATGTATCATAAATAGAATGAACTGAGCAATTAACTAATAGTTATTGGTATAATTATCTAGAGTGAAAAGTGCTGTTTTTTCTCCCTGAGGGAAAAGTTTGAAGCCCGAGGCGAAGCCGAGGGCAACAATTTTCCTGAGGGAGGAAAAACATTTTTCACTCGTGATATACACAACATTTTCTCTCCACCTGGATTTTTATAAAAACTTCAAGTAAAATAATTTTTAAAAACGTAACCAAACAATGTGTTAGAGCATGAACTAAAAAGTAAACAGAAACAGCTGGCTTGTAATCACAGTTCTCCGCCGACAGTACTATCTGTCGGCAAAAGTTGTAACAACAATGGCCGCCACAACTACAGCTATGATGAAGTTCCCGTTTCAAATTTGATTAGTTAATAAGGAATATTCGTTGGCTGGTATTTTGAATAGCATGGAATATAAAAAATATTTATAATTTTTTTAGTATAGTGATATGAAGTTTGTAATAATTTTAGCATACAAACATATATTTTATATGTTGATCAAATCTGGTTGATGTATTGAATTTAGTTGGCTCAATGACCGACTGCTAAATGCTTTCTCATCTCAGCTTAGACCTTCTTACCCATTACAATGTAAGTTTTTTAAAATAGAGATGCTTCCCATGTTATTTAAATGGAGTCACTTTTCCTCCCTAGGGAGTTTTTCTGTTTTTTACTACCGAGAGCGAAAAAGTGACACTTTAATATTATGTTTCAGGGAGTAAAGTAAGTACTTTGGACAGTAGGTGGAGGGAAAGATAATAATGTTATTGATATTGTGACATTTTAAAATTATTGAGACCATGAAATAAAATAAATCGAAGAAATAAAAGATATTATTATTGTCAAAGGCTAGGAAGAGTATCAAATGTACTGTTACCTTATAGCAATGAAGATTATACTTATCAACAGCTGAGGCTGAGATAAGAGCACCGTTCTATACGGCATATTTTGGAAGAATTATTCATTAAAAATTATAAATTATTGCAAATAATTTGTAAATACTTTATAGTCAACCATCGAATTTAGAGGTTACAACTTTGTTTATGTTAGTGAACAGCTGTTTTGAATGCAGTCAAGAAATTAGTCAAAATGAATTATTTGTACTACTGAACTTACGTTTCAAAACGATGATTATTACTTTTAAAACCAATAATTATTGTAATAAGGATAAGAGTTTCAAAATAAAAATATATTTATTATTGTTAAAATAATTTATTAATGGAAATGTACAACATGTTAGATATTATAAAAGCGAGCATGATCATGGTACAAGCATTATCACTGATAAGAATATTGTAATATGCATTTTTTGTCATTTATTATTGTAATAAGAATCTCTTGTATGAAGTATAGATATTATATAATAATTATTATTATAGAATCAATCGCATGGACTGATGTAAAAATCTCTGTAACCCGTTCAGGCCAATCATAGGTCAGAAAAATGACAACAAAAAGGGATGATATTCAAACATGATATTCTATTTTTGTTATCAGCAACTAGAAAAGCCTTATCATATACGGTGACACATTGTATGTTGAATAAGGAAAAATATGAAGAGAATTTATTTACTAATAAAAGGCAGATAATTTAAGTTTATTTATTGTAAAGCAAGAACTATTCTCTGACGTGATGTATACGTCATACTAGTTCCACCAATAGCAAAATTTGTATGCAAATTAAGTAAGACGGAACTGCTCAGCCAAAAGTTTTGAGAAGAGAGACATTTACTTCCCTTTTAATGCCTTCACCATAAAGACCTTGTTCTAAAAAGTTACCATTTTCTAGTGAGATTCTTATTTGTTGAATTTATGTATTTTAATTGTTATACCTGAGGCGGTATTATTTGTTATATTTGTAAATTATTCTATCAATTGATTGCTTCCATTAATCTAAATTTTATTATTCATTTTTTGATTGGTGAAGGAAATAATTAATTTCTAAAAATCTCCCATGTGCTGAAGACCGAAGTTTGGACGAGCTATTACTAATGAAACTACTAAAGAAACTTCTACGCCAAGAAGGATCACGTGAGTTCTCTTTTATTTTATGGGGCTTCACCCTTCGCTTCGAAAAAGTACAGAAATTATTTCAATTTTACTTCGATAAATTAATTGGCCACGTTGAAAGCGCTAATAAAATAAGTGTACTGAATTATAATTGTAATTTTTTGTGGTCGTTTAACTGTCCTTATCTGCCTGAACCACAACCCGGATTAAATTTCAAATATTGTAATATTTTTTGGTTAAATCATTTAGAATTTTAATTTACCTATAAGAATGTTTTAAACTTTGTAAAAGAACCTGCATGATAGCCCAGCATCATAGCACAAATTCAATTAAGTCTGTCAACAGAAAATTATTCAAACCTGTCTATCAAATCTTGAAACTACTGTTTATTAACTATTATTACTGCTAATAATAGTTAATATTTCAAATTTAATTCCTTATTTCCTGAGTTCGATTATTTCTTTAGCCCTTCAGATTTTGTGTTTGGCACGTTTGTACTTGTTAAGCACCGATCAAAGACGATCATTGAAATAATTGATCCAAATCTGTATAAAGGAACAGATCTAAGTGGAAATATTAAGTGGGGTCAGATCGAGATCATACATTCTCTGTCCTTACCTGCTAATGTATCAGCTTTTATCTGTGCCCTACTTCGACTTAGTAAGAAGGTTCCTACTACAGAGCAGAAGCAGCTACAGAGTATGAAATCACACAATAGAGCCTGAAGCTTGGAAAGATTCTGTCCTCGAAGTATCTTCTGAACGGTATTTGGTTTATCGAACCCATCCTAGACCATCAGAATTTATTAGTGGCGCAATCCCGCAAATTATATGCACCAAGTTCCTTGCTCGACCTGTTTGATTTTTCACTCTGTCTTCAATACAGGTAATAATTTAAGGTCTCTGAATCTAGTGTCTAGCAATTGCTACACTAAGACTTATACTTGCAAGGAATATTATTCTCACACAGCTAGTCATTAAACAGATCAAGGGTGTGCAAGAGTTTATGCCTCCCGCGATTTGGACTATAATATTGAATCTTATACTGGATCTCTCAGCCTGATGTTCTATAGTGTTCATTCACACGCTTATAAGTTTGAGGTTACAACACCGAGGACTCAGTGTAAGATTTTATACATGTGTGACGTCTCCATCTGGGGGATTGTCAGGTAAAAAACCAGGAACCCCCCAAGGAGCATTTCAATATAAAAAGGATTATAATAACAGTGAGAGCCCAATGACAATCAGCACCAGTGATGTTCACATGAGCTGGATGATGAGAGCTGAATGAACCTACAGTTTAAAGATGGAATAGGAAGATAGTGAAGAAAAGAAGCTTGAAACGATATTTTTATCAAAAGATAATAAATCATAAACTAAATAAACATCTTTTAGTCAATAATAATAAACATGGTTTTTCTATTCTCAATAGATTTATTGCATGAGTCTATAGCATAATGAATTCAAATTTATTGCATTAAATCACGACTTAATGAACATTGTATAATTATGTAGTCTATGATAATATCGAATGCCACCTTCTAGCATTGATATGAATCTTTGACCAGTGAGGCAAAGTGGAGGAGAGATCTACCCAATAAGATGCAGAAAATTCAAAGTATAAATTTCAAAATCTGAACAAATTGTAATATTGAAACAGGATGGGATTTGAACCAACTCTCATTTTCTCTCTCCAATCAAATTATAGTTTGAATTTCATTTGCTTTTCTCAACCTACGTACGTGTACATTCTCAAAAAGAACAAGAAGCATGCAATGAAAAGAAAATATCGGAAAGTGGCGAGTTGGGAAATGTGGTGGTAGACGTTAAGAAAACACATTTCCGAAGAGGACAGGCATCGTTTCCTAATCGTGCCTACGGATCAGTCGAGGGAACGTTACAGCTCCACAACCTGTGATTTATTTATATAGTTTACTGTCGTTCATTGCCAGAAGCTGACTTTAATGGATGTTCGAACTCTCCATCCAACTGCTGCCATTGCTCCTTCTTTCCTAAGACACATTCTTTTGTTTCTATCTTTTTCCTCCTCCTTCTCATTTTGTTTCTCCTACTCTACCTCAACTCTTTAAGAAGGAGAATCGACCCTTAAGTCCAGTAGGAAAATTCATAGTGTCACATGAACCCATCTTCTTGAGAAGACCGAAAAGGGCATTTTTTGTAGATTTCCTTTCTTTTAAACAGAAGATGCATAGTTGAAGGGGCTCAGTTCGTTTAAACTCATATTCATTTATAAGATCAAAATATCACAATATTAGGGAGAAAAAACAAATAGATCAACTTCGTATTGGGAAGGAGTTATGGTGTACTCAAGAGAGCTGAGTTTCTGAAGTGAGCTAAGTAGTATTTTGACCTCTAACTTGTATTCCAGAGGCTCCTGGGTGCAGAGCAATGAAGCTGGACGGATGTAGCCAACAAAAGAGAGTGTGATGATGTAGGAAGCTTCAAAGTAGGAAGGAAGTCGTGATAGATGAGACCAGGAGGGAAAAGTACAGTTGATTTGGAATGATAAATAAAATAAGAGTAGCTGAAGTCTGATTGGAAAGATCGGATTGGAAACATTAGACGGAAAAATTTTGACATGCGATAGAAGTGAATGATACAATAAATTACAAGAGTGGAGAGAGTGAAAGACGAACCAATCACGAACAAGTTCAGAAAAGAGCCACAGCGCGTTTCTGTATATGCACAGACATAGCCTACTTCTGAACTCCACCTGCTTTCTCCTGATTGGTCAAACACGTTATACTGCAAGTATTTCTGAATTCTGCCAGTGGATGTCAGCATGTACTGAGTCAAATTTGTTTGACAATCTTACGATGAATTTATATGAACAAATTAATTGCAATACATGTTGTTGGGCGAATGCCTGTTGTTTTTTACCTGGATTGTATTTACATATGAATAAATAAATAAATACTATATTATTATGTCAAATCATATCAGCAACAATGAATTGACATTACTCGCCTCACTTTTTCAAACCATTTGACTAAATGAAGTTTTAATTGAGGAGTTGTGATTTGTCCAAAGAGCGATTAACTCTCCAAAAGCATTACTTAAACTCTTCAATTATTATCAATACAATAAAAAAAATAACAAGACAGCTCAATAAACTATAATAAATTTTATGTTTTGTCTCACATAATACGGCAGTAATTTGAATACAGAGGGAAGCTTGACTGTTGAAATAATAACGTCTGCTCAATTCGTAAGTCGATTCCCACAATAGTCAACTCTAACCACACCGATGGATGGTTTTGTATGGAGATTCCAAATATTTATTGTTTGTTTCGAATTTTGTAATCTTGTTTTGGGATGATAAAGTTTTATTTGTTGAGATATGAATTTAATCTTAGTTTTAGTACTCTTCACTTTTCAACATCAGGTAGCAAATTATTAATTACTGATAAGACAATAATAACAACCATTCCGAATGGTTTTGAACACACCAGATTTGGTAGGGATTCTACTGCCAAAACGACAATAGTAAATCATGGGATTATAACCTGCGAATGATTTAAGGTACACTAACGGATGCGAAGATAGGGATAGACTCCCTGCAAGTTGGAGGGAGCTGCGTTCCCTTCCTGAGATGCTACTTCCCTATCAAGCTAACCTGCGAAGGTCACACAACTTGGCAATCAGATAAAACCCTGGCTTGATTAGAGCAGTGAGAATTTGTGGATACTCGTATGAGAGTCGTGGAAGATTTACGTTTGTTATTGTTTAGGCTGAATCCTTTCAACTTGGATCATACTATTGGAAATAGCACTAAATAGAGCACTAAGCGACTCAGTGCATCATGTGTTGTTGCCCTATCCTATCCTACTAAACATGAAAATTTATTTTGATCTTGTACAGAGAAAAGGGGATGGAAGATGTTGTTTGACACGTCACCACATCTGAACTACCGAACTGATAAATTTGAAAAAATGCATGTAGGATTCTGAATATAATACGGATTGTTATGGGGATGAAGTGATATTTTCATTTCTATTGATCAGTTAATTCTCATTTTGATCATGAAGACCAATTTATTAATTTTATTCATCAGATAAATTGAATCGTAAATCCACCAGTGCATCGATGACGCAGTGATAACGTTCATGATTCTGGAAAGAATGATCCTCTGCTCAAATCCAGCCGAAAACAATGCTTTTCTGCTAAGGATTTTCAACTTTATTGAAGACTAGCAGGTAACCTGTGTTCCGCAAGGGTGTATTTTAAAACTTGACGTAATAAAATCTTGAAGAATTGAATATAGACCTACAACCATCCTCAGTTAATTAAGAATCTATATGCAAAATTTCAAGTTAATCAGTCTAGTAGTTCAGACGTTATGATGCGTCAAACATAATTTTCCTATCCCGTACGTGTATAAGCCAGTTATTTCGTTTATTATAGTATAGATTATCCACGTAATTCTGTTATTTGTAATTTTCACCCATTGTGGAGCACGGATTACACCTGCTCGTCTATATGTGAATCATTCATTGAATATTGAAATAAAGCATCCAGTTTGATTATTAGCCAAGAATTAAGACAACGATATAAAACTTGGAGAAATGTTGTCGACGGTGGAAAATCACTTCAAGTGGAATCATTGTTCTGAAAGAATGAGACCTCAGTAGTTATGGCTCTTTATAGACTCATAGGTTTTGTATGGTTCTAGAACTGCACTTGAAATACTATTAATCGATAGGAAGGATGAGGGACTGGAAAAGATTCTTGAATTCTCCATCAACTTTTCATACTCTATTGAAAATCCCACAAAAAATCTTAAATAGGAATTTTGTCCTAAATCAATCACTTCAACCTCAATCAACAATAGAAGCTAAATCGTCTTGGTTGAAATAGTTCTAACACCAAGTTTTCATCCATTGTTTGAGGAGATCTAAGATTCGCACAATGAACGCCATGATTAAGGACCACAATTATTATGATGAAGGGTACACTTCCGGATGATAGAGGGCGTTGAGACTTGTGCTTGTTCTGCGATGTTGGTCTGTTTCAGGAGAGCTGGAGGGTTCAAGTTTGCTACCAAGTAAGTCAAATTCCAATACGTGAGCCAAGATCTCAACTATGGAAGTAGAGTAGGAGGATGAGGGAATGAAGATATTTGTAAGGAACTACTAAAGTCCATCATTTGAGAAACGAGAGAATAAAGTTCTATTGATTGTTTTAAATAATTTTTAATTGCCATCCATACTCGTCCGAATCGGATTTTGTAAAACATATGCTGAGAAGTACAACTATTGGAATGTTTATCAATTCTGGGATAAGTAATTCACACATTGTTCGAGAAAATTATATGATTATAGTTTTACAACTTATTGGCAAAGAAAAATATATTTAGTGATCTTAGAAAACTACGTCAATTTACATTCTAATAGACTGACAAAAATTGGCTCATGATAATTGATGATACTTGATCCTCAATACATCAAAAGCTTCATCCAGCCAGCCTTCCCACAAACTCAAGCAAGCAAACTTATTGAACAGAAACGTGTTAATGCGTATGTGTGCGTGTGTGACTACTATACAAACAGTGAGTAGTCGCAAATATTCACGTTGCTCCCCTATTTCATATTGGGCTGACATTTCGGCATTACTGCATGCAGCAAGCGGCAATAATTAATGCTCGGTTCCTCTGCCAACTCATTCACGCTAGTTGAAAGATCTTAATTATTAGCCTGATTATAGCATGCCGATTCGACTTATCTGCGGCAAGTTATTTACATCACTTCCCGGCAAGTTTCGCATTATGTCTTGAGATACGCGCGCCGCACATCCAACTCTTCAGCGGTAATCAGTTTGCTCAACTCGAGTGTTTATCACTTTCATGTATCGTTGCGTACTTGCCATCATTTATAAATAATGGCTGCGCTGGTTTCGAAAACAAATTAATTACTGATCGAGATAACTGGTGAAATAGTATGGCAAATAATTTGATTCAACCAACGTGGAAAAGGTTCAACGTGTACATGTTTGATGGAACGATAGTAGAGTTTTCTGGTGCACTTCGGTTTCACAAAATTGCTGTTAGTTGAATAAAAATATAATATGAATCATCTCCTAACATACTCCAAGTCTTTTCATTTCCTATGTATAATCGTATTCCACACTCATACTCTCATGAAATCGAACCTTTTTTAGGTACGAAATCGTTATCAGCCAATAATTCTTCTTTGTATTATACAACTCCAAATATAAACTTGCTTGAAAATGAATTAATGTCCCTATACTTATTATTTTTCGCCACACTGCACAGAAAGCAGCTGTTTTCCAGTCCCTACGTAGATCTGAAAGACCTTGTTTGCAGATGATTCTCGTCTGACGTAAGAAACAGGTTTCTTTCCGGCCTAGGCCGGAAAGAGTACTCTTTCCAGCCGCTCATGGAAGTCCGTAGTTAATAAGTCATCTGCTAGATCGGGCAAGTGTCAACTTTCTTCATCTGAAGTCGCCATTATTTCAGTTTGAATTTCGAATCAAGCATTCAGCATTTGCTTCGCAACCATTTTTATTCAATTATTTATTGTTGATTAGCGCATTCCAAATTTTCAAAAATGCTTGAAGATGACGACGCTCTTGATATCCCAAGTGAAATTTTAAAAGTATCTGAAATCCTGACTGCAAATCTTCTACCACTTAAATCAAGAGATAGGTACGATAACAAGTATTCTTTATTTATTTTGTCAGCAATAGTGTGGCGATAAATATCATTCACAGCACGGGCAAAAATGTTTTTCCGGCTCTCAATATTTTCTAGTCCTCGGCCTACGACCTCGGACTTGAAAACCGATTTCGAGCCGGAAAAATCTCATTTTCTGCTCTAGGTGCGAAATATACTATTCAGCAGAAACCTAGAAGAAAGAACATTTTTTTATTCTGTTTTGACTGTAGCTTTTCCTGAAATGTGAATTTTGATTCTATTCTCTTGATTGATTTGAAACTGTAATGATCTATTTTAAAGTTTCTCTCCTCGAATATTACTTGGATAGTCCTATTGGGAGGATTAAGAGGGAGATTATTGCATTTATATTGTAAAGCGGTTTTTTACTCGCCTCACATACGTAGAGTGAATCTTGCACTGAATCACCAGTGTCGAGGTTATAAATTTTGTAACTGCGTGCATGGACGCTAAGTGTACACCAGACTGATTGGTTCACTACAAGATTCAATACAATTTTCGGAATCGCAGGAGGCCTAAACACTCGCTCACCCTTGATTCTTCTTATGACAGATTGTATGGTGATGAGATTTTTTATAAGTAGTGTAGCGGTCGCTAAACACTGAATACGGATACCTTAAAATTATTACCTGTGATGAAAGAGCATACAAAATCATACAGGTCGAGCAAAAATCCCGATGTAGATAATTTACGGGACTGCGTCTCTAATAAGTTCCGAAGATTAAGATAGGGTACAAGGACCAGATATCGTTCGGAATATACTTCGAGAACAGAGTCTTGTCGGGCTTTAAGCTCTATTGTAGGAAATTATATGATCTCCGGCTGCATCTGCTCTACAGTTGATGTATTCGCTCCTAAGTCGAGGTTGGTAACAGATAAAAGCTGATATATGAGCAGGTAAGGACAGAGAATAAATAATCCCGATCTGACCCCACTCACTACATCCACTTAGACCTGTTCCAATATCCAGCTTACTTCAATTATTTCAATAATCATATTCGATCGGTTCTTGATAATATAGAACGTATCAGACACAATAATCGACAGGCTTAAGAAATAATCGAACTCAGAAGACGAATTAACAAAATTGAAATATATTATAATAGAATATATGATCTCACAGTGCAGATTCAGAATTTGATTTACAGATTTAAAGTGGTTTAACATTAACAAAAATGATTAGAAGTTTTCTTGTACTTGCATGACACCATGCATGATTCAACAGAATTTTACAATTGATAAAATTTAACAATTTGTGAAAAAATGGTACAAATAAATTATAAAATATTTTTAAAATGCTCGGGGTCGTGGCTCTGGCAGCGGAGGATAGTCAATCAACTACAAGTTCTTATAAATTCTATATGGAATAAATTCTAGGCTCTTAATAACTAATAAGCGCTTGTCGGCGTGGCCAATAATTTAACAAAGAAAAATTTATATTTTCTGCACTGTAATATTTTTCGAAGCGTAGATGGGGGCCCCTTTAAATTTTACAACTCACGTGAAACTCCTTGGCGGTCGTGGTTTTCTTCTTTAGATCAAAATCGTTTGATCGGCAGCGGGTCCAGGCTTCGGTCTCAGCACGTGGGGAATTTTAATTTAATATCTCCTTCACCAAATTAATTAAGGGATAATTTAACTTTAAACTCTTGGATTATCGATTGATGAAAATAAATTTACAAATAACAATTAGAATAGCCTAAAATATTGACTCACAAATAAAACATATAAAATCGAACAAAAATTTTACAAATAGGTCTTGGTAACTTTAACGAGGTCTTAACGGTGAGGCTGTGTTTGAGCTGCTTTAAAAACATCTGATCAATAGTAAACAAAGTGTAACCTCAAAATTCAATGAGTAATTCATAAATGGTTCGTGCTCAATTTGCAGAATAATTATAATTTTATTAAATAATTCTTTAGAAAATATGCAGTACAGAACGGTACTCTTATCTGATATACAGTTACTGATAAGGAAGCTTTATCGCTCGGTCGCTAACTATTCCTTTAGCAAACTCTTTCATTTTAAAAGGGTAATCACAATTTTCTGGCTAGTTCTCTCCTTCTCATGAGGTTTATTTAAAACGATTCATCACAATATGATCACGATGTAGAGAAATCCATAATAATTGGGAACGTTGTTTTCAGTATTTTATTGATATTTGGTCAGTTTTGGATGGTAATCTATTGAGTTTAAACATGATTCAAGTCGATATTGGTTGACTTGTTCTACCTGGAACATCGTATCTGGATTAATGGTAGATAGATTAAATTCAAATTATTCGACATTAAAGATTACAGTGTTGTGGGTGAAATTAAAGCCCCCTCTTCCACTTAATCTACGATAGAAAAATATGATTTGAGAGATAAATAAACAAACAAATGAATCGGTAAAAATGGATATGAGAATGGATGAAAATATAAAAATTTTTGATGTGTTCATTAAAATGATGATAGATAAAATTAGTGTTAGAGACAAAACAAAGAAAACAGTGGGAAAATCATTCCACATCAGAGAAGTAGCGGCCAGTAAATTCGTTTGTGAACTACAGATTGCGACACTGATTTTCTCAGTCTTCTCTCGACCAATCGGGAATCATTCTCGCGGAAGAATAGAAGCGGTGTAAGGGAGGGGTGGTTGACAAAGAGGGAAGAAAAGTTGATTAAGAGTATTTTGCAGCAATAAATAAAAGGTTGTGTGATTTATAGTGAATGATGCACGGTACGGTTGTACAGAGCTGTCGCTGCCAGAACAGACTTGTCCGCTGCGTTGTGCGTTACGTCTCTGCGTTATGTCGCTCTCAGGCGTTTTTTCGCGATCTCCTCCTCCTCTTCCTCCTCTTCCTCCTCTTCCATCCCCTTTTCCTTCACCTCTTCCTCTTCTGCCAACCGCCAATCGGCCATAAATCTAATCCCTCTGCTTTTCAGGGCGCAAGGACGACTTTTAAATCGCTCTCCACTGCTATTTCTTATATCTGCTCTGGAAAATTCCCTTCCGTTAATTACTCTATACTCTCGGCTGTTGTGTGGGGGGAGGCGCAGATTAGTGAGAAATATGGAGTAAGAGTGAAGAGAAGTAAGTATAAGCAAGGAAGGCGGGTCGAAATTTACCCAAGAGTAGGAGGAGAATAAGGTAAAGAAGAACTGGTTTTTGAAAATTAATGAAAACACTGGGTTGTTGTCAAAATATCACTTGTTTATTTTAAAAAATCACAAACATGTTTCAATATCAATGATGTCATCTTTAGTAGTGTCATCTCACACTGAAGATGACACCATTGGTGTTGAAACATGTTTGTGATTTTTTAAAATAAACAAGTGATATTTTGACAACAGCCCAGTATTTTCATTATAGATAGGTATCATAATATCTCAACATCAACAGTATATTCTTGAAAATTGATGAAAGACAAACATTGTGATAGATAATCATGAACTAAGGATTCCTTGTCACAAAATTGTTTTATCCTGAACTCAATGCTATAGAACAAGATACAACCAATAGAGATTTCCTTATGTTTCTTGCCGTATTACGTTTCTTCTACGATACCTTTACATTACCTTTCCTTATCAATTGTCAAACATCAATAAAATCCAAAGATGTTCATAAAAAACATGAGAAAAGACTTCATCAACATGTGAGCGTGGAAGCAATCCAGCTGCTCAACGTGCATGAAATAAGAAGACTTCAACGCAGAAAGCCGCACGAATTAGTTGAGTGCTAAAGTGTTCAAATGAAAGCCTAAGAGCAGAATATCCTGTTATGTGAAAAATACTCTTTGATTTAATTATTCGCCAATATAGAAGACTAAACCAAAGGTTTTTACCTTCACAAACAATATTCTTATCAATTAATTTAAGTCAAAATAGAATAACTTATCAGTCTTTAACTAGGTGCTCTGAAAATCATGAAAGAAAAAAATCACAAACTGGATTAGAAGAATACCATAGAGAAGAAGTAACACGATATACAATGAGAATCTATGTTTAAGTAACTTCAGCAAATGGAATCATTTACTATTCTCCCACACATTTCCTCACACGCACTAATCCTCCTCCATTGCGAAAAAGGCATGCTACCCGACCCCGAGAAAATTGAAATAATACAGAAACTTGAAAATCCAAAGAATAAATAAGATCTACAATGTATATTGGGAATGGTAAACTAATTAAGACATTTCATTTCAAATATGTCTGTTTGGAATAGTGTGTCATGAGTTAATATCACCCATGAGAAAACTTCTGAGGAAAGATACTTTATGGGAATGGAACGAAACTCACAGTCAAGCTTTCCAGAGATTAAAACAGGCTATATGCAGTCCTCAAGTATTAAGAGCATTCGACCCAAAGAGCCCAATTGAAATACAATGTGATGCATCGAAGGAATCACTTGGCTTTTGTATGCTTCAAGAAGGAAAACCATTGTACTTTGGATCAAGATCAATGATAACAACTGAAGAATCCTATGCTCAAGTGGAAAAAGAAATGCTAGCCATTTGCTTATTCTTCTTATTCATCTTCTTCTTATTCTTATTCTATTTCTCTCCCTTAATCCCCTCTAACAAACTCCTTCTACATCTTCCCCCCTCCAATATGTCACCACTAGTTGAGTGAGTAACGACCTGATCGTTGCAACTTTTGCTGGCAGAACTGAGCACTTATGACTACTCACAGTCGACTGACCGCAGATCATTAATCAATCACAACTTTGTCACAAGAAAGATCGGTCGCTCAATCTCAAACCAGGAGAAAGATTGGGAAATCTTTCCACGACAGAAATTGGTCAATCTGTACAAGTTTCAGGCCCACAGGTAATGGTGTGTAATATGACTGATGAAAACGTCACAACTGACTCCTGAAGCAGGCCTACTGCAGAGGAGAAACTCTGGGAAGAGGCGAGTTTCACAAACTGTGATTACAGACAACAAGCTGCGATACATCTGATTGAGTGTGCTAACTCTCGATATTATTGTAGGCCTAGTAGAAATACAGCCTGATAGAAATACAGAATCTTGAAATCGTGAAGAGTTTTTGGTTCATCCATACAAAGTACTGCCTCAAGCATCCTGATTTGGGGGTCATATGATTCTTATTCATTTAAAAGTCTCCATAAATTTATTGAAGAGCATCTTCCAATATTTATTTTCATAAGTGATGAGATTATTTGACTTTGATAATGTAATTCGATTGGACTATATAAGACTTTGATAAGATTTAATTACTGTGATAGTTAAAACAGTCAAAACCACAAAGGCCTGTTTTTGAAACTTGTATAAAATGAATTGGGATGTTTCCACCAACAGATAATATGTTCTCATCCTTTCGATGATTGAAGACTATTCAAAACAATACCACTTTTTATGTTGTGCACTGAATATGCTTTCCTTGATTAGTTTACCAAACTTACAGCATTAAATAACTTTTACCAATGGAGTTTTGGATGGAAATGATAGTTCGGCTAGTGATGAATGGTATAATAACAGAATAAATCACAATAGACAAATCTAGACATTTCGACTGACTAATTTCTACCTTTTATAGTTTAGTTCAAAACTCTTGGAGGGAAACTAGATGAACAAGACACAGGAACCAAACCAGAGCAATGGATAAAACAGAGGCTTGCCGCTTGCTAAGTTATTAGCATCATTGGTTGGTGCGATATCAGGCGTACATCGGCTGGTTCTGATTGCATCCAGTACTTAGCCAAGTTCATCATCGGACACTTCGATAGGTGAGAGGGCTACAAGGGGGTGAGGGTCCCGGAGAGAAACGGCAGCGAGGTAGAGAAGGTCCAACAGTATTGAGAGTAAGAGAGATAGAGTGGTTCTAGGTACGTGGTATAGTTTGGTGAGAAGGGGCTCAGTGAGGGGGCGAGGGTGGGAAGTAGAGGTAGATGGGTAGTGGGACCGAGAAGGGGGAAACATCGGGGGGGAAGTCAATAATAGATACACACTGTTTATGTGTGGAGCAATAATGAATACGGTGGATATGTGTAAACACAGAGAATGATCGTACTTGGTCGACTAGTGCGTTTCGTTTGTTGAGGTGGAAGGAAGGTACCTTGAAATAAACAATGATAAAGAACAGTCTTGATCGTGAAGAAGAGAAGTCTCGTGACAGTTCATAATATTGCAAGAAAGGGTAATAAGGAAATTAAAACGTTTAGGGAAGAGTTATTTTATATTAAAAAGTTTTTTAAACGGTACTAAGGCATCATTTCACAACTAAGAAGTTAAATAGCCTTGAATATATAAGTTCAGGAACTTGAGTGGAATTTGATCGAAGATCGAAAGGAAGACAAAAATAAGATGTAATTCAAGAGAGGAAGAGTATTCAATGGAAATTGGGAGAGGAGGAGCCAAAAGTGAAAGAGAAAATTAGGAAGTCGGGAGCACTAAGCACTTGGGGGTAAGAACAAATTGAAAAAGGAATTGGGATAGTAAGTGAGCGAAGAACATGGCATTTCTTCAAATATTTTCACTTTCTTCAATACAGCAAAAGTTCTTGAATTATAGAAAATGGCCTATATAGTCTTTGGAATGATTATATTTTCTTTCAGTTTTACAGCTCTTTTTGAATATCAATGTTGAATGAATCAATCAAAATCAACTTCGAAACGAGCAGATAACAGCTGTTGATCAATAGATCCACAAACAATATTATTCCAACAAAACAAACATGGTATGAAGTAGAAAAACCATCCCAGGGGTGAAAACACAAAAAACACTTGATCCAGGCAATTACTTAATTCACAACTGGAAGCACTGACAATATTCCAAAATCCATTTAGCAGGGGAGAGATTGATTTTTGTTATTGACACCATCCTGTTGACTTCCTCCATATTTCTACATCATTTTTGAAGATTGCCGCAGTCTGTTGGTACAAATCACGTGATTGGTCAAAAAATCAGAGCTTTGTTTACACATTGAGCCGGTCGAAAATTAAAAGCCGTTATTCAAGCGCTCAGTAAAAATATCGCTTCTCTTGATTTATGAACAAAAAAGCTTGTCGTGATCGAAATATTGTAGATTTTTGCAAGAATTTATTGTGTATATCTGTTCCACTCGCAAACATTGACCGCTGTGATCCAGATTTTTTCCAATAAATCAAGAAAAGATATTATAATGAAAACGCGCTCCGGCGTTGATATAATCCGCGATGATCTAAAAGCCTGTGATCTGAAAATCTTTTTAATCCACTCGTAAATTCGTTGACGTATGTAACAGCACATTCATTTATTGGGCGATGAATTCGTTCAAAAGCAAACACAAATACAATCGCTGAAAATCGTAATTTTTGGATGATATCACACTTGAAAAAGCCATAATTGATGTGTGTTGTTCGACTTGTCTGCGAAGATTCGTGAAAAATTACGGCTCTGTTTTGGAGAGCAGGTTTTCATCTTGCAAAGTAGTACTGATGTCCTATTTTATCTAGTATTGGATACAGTATTGAGTAATATCGAATAATTTAATAAATTGATACTTCTAATAACCTAAGTATTGTGATTGAAAAAAAATAGCTATTTCGAAGAATTTGTTTGAAATTTTCATCAATGCTCGATACTCCATCTTTTTTCCTTTGCTCAATTCTCGTACGTCTTAAATGAGACGCATTTATTGATTTAATGATAATTCAAGTAAGGAAGAATGATAAGTTGTCAAGCTTGGGTATCGTAATCCTTAGATTGTGTTTGCCATTCTTTCACTCATTCTAGGATGAAGATGCTGTATGTTTTCAAAGTCAAAATATCAAAATTCACAAGTTGAGAATATCCAAACTTTAACTTTATTCAAACTCTATTCAAATTGTTTCCATATTACACATATATGACAGCTACTACAAATTGAAGCAATCATTATACAATAATACCTTATCGTAACACATGTCGTAAGAATCTATTTAAATTTCCATAATAATTACGTGACTATATAGTATTACATAATAATATTTTATTTGTTTCTTATTTTATTGAGAGAATATACCATCATGTATGTGGAAAGAATATATATATATATAATAATGTGAACAATAACTGCTCACAAAGTGCTTCATGAAGCCCTTGTCCGTAAACAGGAGTTGAGGTTTTATCGGGATATAGGAGGAGAAAAAGTTCTACACTCACACACACACACACACATTCAATCACCATCATCAAGTAATGTTATTGATTGATTGTAGCATTCCCTTTCTACAAATATACTTTTATTATGAAATGTTCTATGAAACTTACATCGAATAGTTGAAATTACTAGTTTACACAGTTCAATGAATACTAAACTGTATTTGAGAATATAAAACACTCACAACAACTCTCAATCTTCACGAAAGCTTCTCCATTGATCATCAATATGGAACACCTAGAATAAAAACCAATGACTAATAGGATCAATAATATTAGTGTTATCCGCATACTCAGAGTGTATGAGGAAATTTAAATTTTATTTGAAATTTATAATCACAACATTCTTCTTTTGAGACTTGGCCGACACATATGATTGAATAGTTGGGGAAGTAACAGATTGAATAGCTTTATTGATAGCTCTTTAAAGCTCACACATTCTTTAAATACTATATATCTTTATTATCGAACAATCACCCTCCAATTATACTACATTCCACCTTATTTCCGATTTAGACTCAATTCCTCTCGGAAACTTCCAAGACATGTTTTGTGAAATATGTTGGAAGAGGTAGCCCTCTCACAATACAACCCTGCAACATTCAGAAGAAAATTCGCTAAATCACCTCTATCTACAGAGTGTGACGTAAACCACACGAGCCATACATTACATCAAACCATTTCCCCGTTCTCTTTCACTTTCATACCGGCAGAAAAAGAAAGAGGGTCACAAAAGAAACGGCGACATAAATTTCTGGTAACTGTAAATTAACAGTAGATTCAGATGCCGGTATTAGTAGAGAGTGGAATGCCCCATAAATTCCCCAGCGCCATTTTGACTAATCCTTTTTTTGTTCTAAAGAAATTAAAACTGTTCAGTTCGTATAAATCTTTTGATCGTGTGTACGGGAAATTGTTATGATTCGATGGATTCTGTTTTTCATACAAGGTCCTTATTTTTGTAGATTGAAAGTCTTTCAATTTTTACCCAATTTCACTTTACTGCAAGGTAGACTTTTAGACGTGTACTTAGACTTCAAGGTCAATGCCTATCATCGTAGAAAGAGTTATACAATATTTGAAGAGAATCGAAACACAGTCCATAATTTTAATGCAACAAACTCAAAACCACTAGTATAAAACCTCAAAACAAGTATAAAAACTCTAATTATTCCAACTACCTATTTCTCTAATAATAATTATATTCAATCGATAATTTGTAAATTATTTACAAATCAATCGATTTCACTCAACAAACAGAAAACAATTGAACCATTTCATAAATTTCCAAACTTGAATAATTAGTATCTGTGTAAGAAAAATGTTTTCATTCATTCATCAGAAGCATTTATAGAATATACCTTATTGCATATTCATGATTCTATACATGAAAAAACATAGTAGTAGTTAGTCATCAACTAATTATAATGATAATCATCATTGTAAACCTTCCACACACTTTTCAATAATCTGAACGAACAAAGTTCAAAGTTCGCAAAACGTTTATAGTTCATACAGTACCGTATATTATAAGATAATAAACATTGCATGAATTATAATAGGGTTATCAATCAAGTAATAAAAATCAGATCATTTTTACTTATTTAAGCGTAACCAAGACACAACCCTCAAGTAACTCTGCACCACCCTCTAATTTGCACGCTTAATAAATGAGTGAACTCTTGAACAAAGTAGAGAGAGGAAGCTCTCCGACCTGGCCATCTAGCCAGCCATTTTCAATCTAATTTATGTCAACAATTTATGTATTCTCCGTCCTCGCTTGGTCCTTCTTTATTTGTGTGCTCCGCTTTTTGCATATTCAACAGTCGTTTAATCCCTTCTTCCTCTCTGTCTTCTTTTTTCCAGAAGGATTAAGGAGGAAATTTCTAATTGGACCCTCTCAAGATATAAAACACTCGCCGAGCGATAACGAACACTCAAAGGGGGATCTATGCAACCCGTATTTATCGAGATGTCTCGAACCCTTAGCCTCCCGAAATCGTTATTTTGCCAGTTAAAGTCGGGGTTTCCACTTAGCACGAATAGTTGCAGTCAATGAGTCTGATAATTCATTAATGAGTGGGCTGGCCGTTCTTTTCGATCTGATCAGTCTCGATTAATCTTAACCTTCGTTTGTTCGGCTGCTAAGCCCGGCCTAAGCTCGGACTAAGTTTGCAATCGGGTCGCAAATTTATACTCGATAATTATCGCAGAAAAGTAACATTATTAGAAGAAGGTAATAAATATTTGAAAGTGGGTATCAAGTTGAGTTATCTCAAGTGAGATGTTTATTCTAGCAGCTCCAACTTTATATTATTGATAGGCCTAACTAAAGTAACTCTTGAATATCAGGATAGAAGATTTCTTATGTTCGACATTTTTCTGAATCCAGTGATATTACAAAATAATATTGGCAAAAGCAGTACTGCAGTGTAAACAGTAAAGTATAATTAATCAGTAGAAAGCAGTAATTTGTTATTTGAGAGCTCTCAGATGGTAGACTAGGTCTGAATGAGGGAGCAATATTCAATTTTAATCAATTATTGATTATTCCGATAACAAGCTGTAGTAATGTAGAGAGAAACACTACATTTTGATAAAAGATAACATATAATGACAATGCTTGAAATTTTTAAAACTAACATAACTGCAATTGAACATTTTGGCTTTACATTAAACAGAACCCTTAGCGATTCATGAATCAAGTACACGTACGATATCCACACAAGTATTTTAGTAATGAGTGATACATCAATGAAGATCTTAAAATACTTTGTGGAGGAATGAAACCTACAAACTAGCACTTCAAACCTTCAAACAATACTTCATTGATATTATATATGTCCTTCAACGATTCGTCCCCCCACCCTCCAAGTCCCAACCCCTTTATACCCCTTTCCCCCCACCACAATAACCCCTACCACTAAACCTATCCAAACCGACGCCTCAAGAGTGAAGATCCGTAATTAAGTTGGTCGGATATTTATTATCAGCAATAAGCGTGGCTAGAGAAGTGAAGAGAGAGAGAGGGGGGGGAATAAGGAGAAGAGAAGAGGAGAGAAGACGGTTAGTGTGAGATATTGTTAATGGTCAGTTTGGCTGAAATTGAGATGTTGGTGAGTGAGATGGTCTTTCTCGGTTATTACGCCGTTGAAGCATATGTGACCAAGACGACCCCTTCAAATCCAACACCATGCTTCGCAATGAACGTTGCAGCGATGGAAATGTGCTCGGCGCATGATGGAGACGGTAGTAAGGGAGGAACAAGATGGAACAAGGATGAAAGGATGAAAGAATGAAGAGGGGTGACAGATAGCAATGACAATATGGGTGAAGGATGATAAGGAATTGGTGGCAAATGAAAAGTGAAAAGGATAAGAGGAGATTGACAAGGGCATAGAATGAAAAAGGAATGCTGAAAAAAGAATTTGAAAAAGTTTCATTAGTTTTAGATTACGATCCCTCAGATTACTGCAGAATCAATGAAACTATGACAATTAATTGCAAATGAGGATAGAATTACTGTATCAAGCTTGAGCTGAAGGACAAAAGTAGATTTTTTATGAGAGTGTACTTCTATCATTCGTTTTGTTATTGCACTAACGAATAATTTTTTGTAAAATATAATCGTTCTCTTCCATGTCATGTTCAGTATCATGTGCATATATTATTTATAAGTCATAGATTACTGGTTACACAAACATTATTTGATTCAATCTCTGTCGAATGAAGTCATCAATTCATCAAAATAATTACGAAAGAACCAATCGGACGATGATACGATGATCTATCAACCACGATTGAATGTAATAAACGTTGTCAAGTTCCTCAACGTTTCATGCCCCACGTTGTGTCGGAATGTGTCAGGTTTCACTTCTATGGGTACATAAATATATGCCCCTCTGTGCGACGTTAGAGCTGAGAATTTATTTATTTCTGAATTCGAAAGAATTTTGTCTAAGGGATTGATGTTATGTCTGTATGACTTAAAATTACCTGATTCGGTTTATTAACTGATATTATGGAACCCTGAAGAGGATAACAATATAAAATATTCAGAGAAAATAATATGTAGTATGTAAAAATTACTGATGTTACTAAGATAAATTTTTTTAAGTGTCACACACAGGTTGACAGATGAAAAGATTTTTTATTTGGTCAGAGTTAACGGTAGTATACTGATAGACACACCTTGATCTCTTATATGGACCGTGAAATTTGTAGGTTATCCCAGATTTGGGAATGGAATATTTCAATTGCAATGAGCTTAAATAAAGCAATCTTGAAACTATCACCTGTTTGTTGTTCTGATAAAGAGCCAATGCAACTTGAACAAAGATATAGATCACAAATCCATGTATGATTGTGTCTCTCACCCTTATCAGAATTAATAATGAGTAATTTAAAAAATAAATATAGTATCTGAAAAGAGGTTCGAGTACAGAATCTAATTCCTTCAGTGTTGAGCTACATTGGCCTAAATCCTGCAAAATGCCGCATTAATTTTGTCTGGAAATTATGAGCTAGGTTACCGACAGCAACTAATGTAAGAGTAAATTAATGTGAGCAAAATTATATTAATTAATTTCGCAGCAATCAACTGATACATTAGCAACCATCTACAAACTTCCACTCAATTAATTTCTCAACTTGTTTCACTAACCATATGAGGTCTACTAAAATATCAATGATAACGTGTCAAAGACGATATTCAGGTTTTTAGAAAGGAAACGGACTGGAAGATATGCTCATTTATTTCAATGTATTATATAATCATTAGATTTGCGACATTACAAGATAAGCAGATAGTAATTTAAAATTTTCAAGTGAGTAATGGTGATCGGTATAATGTGTCTTGGTTTAACAATACCAGACATGTAGCCTACAATTGATAATTTAACAATCATTCATGAATTGAAGAAAATAATATAATAAAATGATAATTACAGGGTTGTAAGTTCTGCTTTGGAATAGCTTGATCGATAAACAGATTATAAATTAGTTTAATATAATTGTTAAATCTCACTTCGCATTTTTCCTCATTTCATTTTGTATTTAGCGCGCATGTCTCAGCTGTTTGTTCAATGCTTGACGTCAGCTGCCTACTAGATTATGTCTGCTCTGGTGGAAGAAATTAGCATTCTCTCGGGTTTTAATTTAGCGTTTTATATTTTTCATTTATTTTGAATATGTTCATTTCTTATTTCTGTATTTTGCATAATTACTGCGAGGAGATTCTTATCTTTGAATTCTTCATCTCTTTTGGCATATTTGTTGTTAACGGTTCATGTTGGCATTGGTTTTTGCCGTGATCCCTGTTTGCGTTTGCTCTAACACACTTCGTTTTTCCGCTTGTTAAAAATATCTTCAGCTTCTACGCCTTGCTTAGGTCTTGTAAAAAATGTTTATTTTTCATCCCCTTTTCAAATATGTAGCCTTTCAGCATTATAAAAATTGTTCTCTTATGTTTTTTGATCGTTCAAAACATCATTCCCAGTTTTAAAGTGCTTCCTGCTCAGTTTGGTTTGCATTTGCTTCGAGTTGCAACGTGCTCATGTAGACAAGGAAATTCTCAACTTCTTCAAAGTTTTCATCAACTTCTTCATCTCGGGGATTGTACTAAATCCATTTCCTGCTTTATTCACGATGAATAAAGGGGATCTCTACTCATCACTTCATCATCTCGGGGATTGTACTAAATCCATTTCCTGCTTTATTCACGTTGGATAAAGGGGATCTCTACTCATCAAATTCATCATCTTGTGAGTCTACTTCCAATCCTGTCCTTATGCGGTGTAAGGGAGGGTCCTTCTGCTTACCTTATTCATGGGAATATTCTACTCTTTGAGGTCTTCTGTCCAAGTCGCACGCCGAACGTCTGCTGTAGCCAACTTCACTTCTGAGAAGCATTGAGCTGTATCCACTGTTCCAGTTACTGGGAAATACCATTCAGGTCAAGTTTTTAATTCTTTTTATTCATGCATTTAAGTCTTTAATAAGGATTCATTCATTCCCTTTTTCAATCACTTGTTCAACCTTTACTATTTATGTTAGGCTATGTCCTCCAGTTTGAGATCTTAATCATAACTTGTCAAGTTCCTACATTCAAGTATTTTTGACTATTGAATGATTTTTCTATTCCCGGCTTTGTCAACTTTTTCTATTCTCGGCTTTGTCAACTCAATATCATTGTTTATCTTGTCTAGTCTATGATAAATGACTAAATAATATGCCTAAACTGACTAAATGACTAAAAATCCTTCTAACTCTTGATTGACCTATGTCATAGCCACCTCTAATACAAGGCCGCGGCCTACGATATTGCAACGTCGCAGTGTAGTGTGTAGGCCTAGAATCTAATACATGATTGGTGATAAAGATTTTAAAAAATACCAGCTGATCTTTCTCACCAATCATGTATTAGATTATAGGCCTACTACACTGCTACGTTGCAATATTGTAGGCCGCGGCCTTGTATTAGAGGTGGCTATGCCTATGTCAAGTTGTTAGGTTGCTATAATATTTTTGTAACCTCATTTCATTTTATTGTTTTTATTATCTTCAAGTATTCAACTTGAATCACTTCTTAGTAATCAATTTTTTAGTTACTTTTTTATATTTTTGGATCTGCACTTGAAGTTTAGATGTAATTTCAGTTTTGAAATTTCATATCTTTATCCCATTTGTTTACATTTTTAGGCTAGCTATTAACCTAGCTTTTTCTCTTTTTTACTTTCCTTCAAAATCACATTTCTTTAATTACTATTTGAAATATCTGTGTTTCAATGATTAAACTTCAAATTTGTAATTATTATTCATAATTATTATTAATTCACTCCAGATTGTTCTAGGTTCACAGACAAACATTTGTTTAATCCTGGTTATTGTTACGGTATACTATTTTCAATAATTTTTCTTTTAAATTGATTTATTTTTCTTAGCTTCAACCTTTGAATTTTCCAAATTTCTGTAATAATTTTTATTGAGCTCTTCTAAGTGTCATTATCAAATAATTTGCTATTTTTCCATTATTTCAATTTTTTAAGCTTCATTGTTTTCTTGGTCTGAGATCAGATATAATAATTGTCAACTTTTTAGAAATTGTGGATTTAAGTTTCAAATTTGATAGCACTCTACCTTTGTTCTCTAGGAAATTCTTATGAAATTTTTATCACTTGTTGATTATTGTTTTAATTGCAATATCATTTATGTCTTTTTTGATTATCTATTGTAATTCATTCCACCTGACTTATATTTTTTACCTTTTTCAATAATTTTCTTTTGAGCATTAAAATTGCTTATTCAACTACTTTGGTGTTGACAACCTTTTTTCCTTTTATCTACAATCCCTTGAGCTACCAAAGGTGCCATCTACCCTTTTGCATGGACAAGCTATTGGCCAAGGCAAGTGCATGCACAAGGGTGCACCGGTATTTATTATATTAATTTTTCAGTCCATCTATTCTAATATTAGCCTTTCAATCATTTTTTCTATCTTCATTCATTTATACAGTCCACTAGTTTTGGGCAAAAAATTCAATATAATAATGACTATTATAATGTAGATTAACTTTGTATTCTCCCTGATTGCCATCTGTTCATGACCATTAATTTTCTCAAGAATTTATGTCGCTTATAAATCGTAGATGGGGCCCCAATTTAGTTACAACAAGAATAACTCACGCGACTCTGTTTTCCTTTTTACTTGGTTCGCAAATAATTCTTCTATGTGCTGGATTTTCTGGCCTCCAAGTGGAACGTGCTGTTGGTGTATTATTCGGCTATTCATAAAGATTCAATCGGGTATTTTACGTTAAATATTATTTTTACAGATAAAAAGGAACTTTAGAATTAACATTAATATTTCAAACACGAATAATTGAAAACAATTAACATATAAAATTTTTCAATAAAATGCAAGTCTTCTAGAAACATATGACTAGGTCTTCGCTAGAGAAGGAGTCTCCATCCACGGATTGAGCTAATAATTTCTTGAATCTCTATGTTTCACAATTTGCATTTTGTTTGTTACAAACAATTATTGCTATTGGTTGTAACTGAGTTATGTAATGTACACGTCATATTTTTATGGAAAGTAGTTCCTTTGTTTACACTTAATCCCCTGACTTATAGGACAAATAAGTACATTAAAACATCAATATAATCCAATCCAAACCGTGCAGATCAATTTCGATAACAGATAAATTACGATAATAAAGATTTCGACATTTTGTGTTTTATCTCAACAATTCACATTTTGGTATCGCTTTCTTTGTCCTCTGATTGGTTGTTCATGCAAAGAGGAACAAATCCAGCGAGATCGCTTCCATTCAATATTTATTTGTTAATTAATAACCTAGATAATAAATGTAATTAAATTAAAAAATACCACTCATAAATGTAGACCTACATACAAAGAATATTTGTAACTTTCTTGTTGTTACTGTACATTAACATAATATATCCGTTTCATAATTTGTTTTTCAAGAATAAATTCATTTATTGTGCTAATAATTTCAATTAATTTGTTATTATAGATTCCATTTTCCTTTTTTACAATGAGGAATAATAATAATTCATAAAGAATGGCATGCGTTCACATTATTTTATATAATACGCAGGGCCTGGTTGATCTCGGATCTATACTAGTATTTTAGGCCTTCAAGCGTTTTAGGTTAGGTTTACCATAACATTTATTTGACCTATAAATGTTTTTTTAATACAATGATTTTATAATAATATAATAAATGATATGAACTCTCAATTTATTAACTGGAAGAGACTGATTCAATCGAATATCGTTATCAGTAACGGTAACGTTGGTAATTATTTCATTGAGAGATAGTTTGCTGTTTCTGCCTTGATCCTTCATAATATAATTTATATAAGAAATTAGTTTTTTGAGTAGCCACTTTGAAGAATCGTTACAACGCACGTGCATTGAAACGTATTATGAAATCATATTTCAAAAGCATTACAAAAGTGAACAGGAATAACCCATCCCTTATTTGCCAGTACATACGTACGCAAGCTCACGCCCACGCGCGTGAAATACCACGTGCGAGACAAAGACAGCGGCAAACTAGAAACGTAGCTAGTCACAAATAATTGCGACAATAACAATACAAACAGAGACAGAGACTAAATTGGACAATAACAATAATTAGTTCTTTTAAGGGAAGGAGCGGTTCACGAGAAACAACTACAATATACGAAAGGCAATGAAAAGCACCTGCTGAATTAGCAGCAGGAGGAGGAGGCAGAGAAGACAGTGATGAAGTGGTAGAGGAGAGGTGGAGAAGGACGAGGAAGAAGAAGAAGAAGAAGAAGACGAAGAAGAAGAAAAGGAGGAGGAGGAGGAGGATAGAAAAGGAGATTTAGCAAAATGATCACGTTCGATACTGAGAAGCACGCCACAACTGAAGTCTGTAGTAGATACTGATACAGAATTACAGAAATGTGGATGGATTATATGCCTATACCCCCAAAACACTTGGCGTATATCTGTGTTCCAAATATTAGGATCCAAATGCTGGCACCCCTTCCCTCCTAACTGCACCCTGTTGTACCTTATACCCGCCATTTATACCATTCCAAACACCAGAGAACGTCTTATCTGCCATTTAACGTGTTATGAAGGGTCTCAGTTAGGCTAGGTTAACCGATGATATCTTTCTTCCCATCATATCTTTACGCTCTTCTCCATCCTTTATTCGTCCACCATCTTTCCCTCTCTTCACCCTTTCGTTTCTATCTCCCTTCTTCAAATTCCTATCCTCCTCCCATCCTAGCTTCCTCTGCTGGTGGAAAACCCTTACGCCACATCCTCACGTCTTAATCTTTCGCATTTAATTTTTCTGCTAGATTACGACTGGTGCTCTTGTGATGCATGCAGAGTGTTATTATTTCAGGCGGAAATAATTGCGTATTCCGATGTGGTACGAGCAGAAACACGGATTTGAGCGCGCTGCAAAAATGGTAGATCAAAACTAAGTGTTTTTGTACTGAGCTGGGTTTCATTTCTTCGTGTTACAGTATTCGTTATTGTGTCCGAGAACGAGAATGAAAGATCCTATAATTTTTTTATAGTTAAGATTATGTATGAATGAAGAGACATATATGGAAATGTGTCACATTTTATACAAAATTACAACATTTTGTCACAATTAAATAGTTGTAATTTGTCATTAATTTCGAGGATTTATGTTTCTCTGATGGTTGCAAGTGTTGAAATTTTCCAACTATCTACATTTTTTAATATCAAATATTATTCATTATTGAAGATTTACTGTCTTAATGTTGTTATTTGATTATATATTCTGAGGATTTACAGTATGTTTGTTACAGTATTACTTTTCAATTGACGTGAATTTACAACCAATTTCCATGAGACAAGGCTCTTGAACAAATAAAATGATTATTCATTAATTTATTTATTTCTTTATTTCGTATTATAATTCATCAATCTGAATCATTATCTCTATAATAATTAACGAATATCTTAATCATATAAACGATTATTTTTTCTTTTGTGGATGATGTTCACATGAGCAACAGTACAATAGATGTTGAAATGTTTTTAAGAAAATTACTACGGTAAGCTAATTTGAAGAGATTTGTGAGACGTTTTCAATGATGCAGAAATATCACTTTGCTGTCTACCGATCAACACTGCTAGCCAAAGATTGCAGTTAGTACTCAAACGGGAATCATACATTCCTATTGCAGTCGATAATGACAATGAAGCGAAACTAATAAACCACAACTCATTCATTGCAAAACAGATCATCTCATCAAGCCACTAAGGTCCATTCACAGCAAGCAAAATCCACCCAATAGACTCTGATCTGATCAATATTCCACACTCACTACTTTATTGCCAGCAAATAACCGACCAACCAACCAACTACATCACCAGACACTCATCAATTCAAGTGCAATTTCGAGGTATTTGTTGCCGGCTGGTGGACTTTGTCGACGTCAAACTAAGTCCCCAGACCATTACAGGACTTGCGCTCGGTCTAGTTACCATGTGAAAACCATTCTAGTCGCTCATAAACGACTTGCAATCATCAAATTCGAGGGTATGATGTGTAACTATTGCTACCCCGCCAGCCGTCGCCTGAATATTGCATTGCATCGCATCGCATCGCGTGATGTAATTACTGTTGCAGATCGCCATCAGCTCGTAATGGGTCACTCCCGTTTTGATGAAATACACCTGGCGCGATTAAGTCAATTATTCAATGTCCGGGCCAGCTTACAAGTGCCTGAGTTTGCGATGATCGTTACAAATATGGCGACAAATGTGGTTAACCTTAGTGATTGGCAAGAGAATATTACGCGCTGGGATGAGTGTCAAGTCTTCCAATTCTTGATACAGTGCAGGATTGATTCCAAATGCTACCATTCCAATTATTGCATCAACATTTTTAATCTCTCAGTTATTTCTTCGAAATTAATATTTTCAATTTCCAAAAATTATAAAGGATACTGGTTCGTCTGTTACCTTACATAAGTGATTGAAAAGGAAATTGAACTTATCCAAGATGGTTGACAGTTTTTCCAGTACTTGACAGAATTGAAAATTTATTCCTTGGAAATCAAATCCGACTCTATTCTGCCTTAGTTTCTGATTACTTTAAATGTGTATGAGAATGAAACATCGAAGAGCTTGTTACTCAATTTATTATGAGTGACTTACGCGAAAGCCTTTTCTTCGAGTTCTAAATAGAATGAAAAGTTGATTTTCGCATGAGAAGTTTCTACTCAATGAACAAATATAATATGCTCAGTATTATATATTTTGGTAGCATGTTAAGCAAATAAGTAAATGAGTGCGACATGCGTTTACTGAGTATAAGATCGTAACGATAATAAATGAAATTGTGAATATGAAATAAATTTATATTTCAATTCACTTCTTAAGATGAAGCTGTTACTTTTAATTTGATTATTCATCTTGTTTTCCTGGTTCTTTCTCTCTTCTCCTTCCCAGTCCTCTCCCTCTTTTCTCTAACATTTTTCAACTTCTTTTAATTTCTCTACCTGTATTTTTCATTTTTTCTATCACACTTTTTCCTCTTTCTTTTCTCTTCTTCATCTTCCTATTACGATCCTACTCAGTTATCTCCTTCTCCTTTATCACGCCAATTTCGATATTATCTCCTTCTCCTCCTCTTCCCCCTCCACTACTCTATTTTCACCTCCTTCTTATTCTCCTCCCATTCTAATCATCACCGGCTTACCGAAACCGAGATCCACCCGACCCCTCCCTCCACCCAACAGCCACAGCTCACAACTGCTAACGAATATAAATCAACAGACACATCAAAAGATACAACCCACCCTCAATCCAGTTTATGATGATTAAAACCTCTAATGTCCTCTCCTCCCTCTCCTCCCTCTCATTCGCTTATTCCCTCATTCCACCATTCTTATTCCCTTGTGTCCGTTTACCTCTGGAAATTTGCAGCACATCATGCAATCACATACATTCAACAGAATATGAGAACGAAAGAGAGAGAAAGTAAATCATTGACAGAGATGAAGAAGAGAGGAAAAGGGGAAGATGATGATAGAGTGGAGTGGAGATACAGTAGCGTCGTGATGGAAGTTGAAGTCAGGTGATAGAGTGAGCGGAGGAAGAGAGGTAGACTGAACATTAATATGAAATCAATAAATATAAGTGATAAGAATAGTGTAGAAATTATTGTTAAGCTAGGTGTAGCCTACAGGGAAAGGAAAGGGGAAAATACGTGGGATGGATTGACGGTAAGCTTGGAGAAGCAGAAGAAAACAAAAGATTAGAAAAATAGAGGTAGTGAAACTGATTGATTGAATGATTGATTTGCTGTCTTTATTTAGAAAAACGGGGAGGGCTCTTACACTCAACTCCTCAATACAATTCTAAGTTACAACTACAACAAAACATTATACAACAAATAGATGGCAGGATACGAAGACAAATTAAGTATAACAAGTCAATAAAAAGACAAAAATACTGTTTCGAATAGCGAATTGATTGAGTACTTTATTTATGTAGATTACAATATATACTGTCTTATACACTTATATACAATAGCTTACAATACAGCAAAGTTATAGATGAATTTACATTATATAGACTAAGAAAATAATTGTTGAACTGTATATGATATGAAAAAAGCAATTTGTAATATAATAACTGTAGATAATAATTAAATTGTTATGCATCTACATAAATTGGCGGAGGTTTGGACATATCAATGTCCATTCTTCGGAAAGAATATTAAAAATATCCTCCCCACTAACTCTCTACCAAAACGTTAATTTCATTATTTAAACTAAGGATTTATTTATTAATGGAAATATTGTGAAAGTTTTAATCAATATGAATATTTAAGAGAAAAAAAACAGAAAATTTATAAAGTAAAATAATTATATAGGTAGATAAGATCAAATAATTAATAATTGATTAATAAAATGAAGTATGCTGAAAGTAGATCAGGGTAATCAACTTTCAGTAATATATAGCAGTATGCAGTGAATAATTGAAATAATATGAGTTTATATAATATATATATATATATATATACAATTCGTTCTATAACAGGTTTAAAGGTTTGTATTTGTGGGATGGGTGGGGGATGGTTGTCATGTGATCGTTCTAGGGCCGGACAGTTTCAGTCATTTGTTCCAAAAGATGTTTTTTTAAAGTCAGGATGAAGCTCGCTCGGCTCTCGATGGACCTGATAGAAACAGGAAGTGCATTCCATGCACGACAGGCACTGACTAAGAAGGATTTTGTGAAAATAGTAGTTCGATGATTGGGTATCCTTAAAGTACTATTTCCGGTTCTAGTATGTGAAGCATCTATCCTCCTACCTTCGGAGACAAATTTGAAATCATCTTTAAAATAGTTCGGATTACCGTATTTCAAGATATCTCTAACAAGCTTGACTATTCGAAAAAGCCTCTGATCGGGAAGCTTTAATGTTGAACTAGCAATGTGGGCTGGGGTGATATGATCATGGCGTTGGAGAGAGTAGACGAAACGTAGACAATAATTTTGGCAACGCTGTAGTTTATCATTCAGAGTGACTTGCATATCGTTAAGAACAGAATTACAATACATTAAATGTGGGAAGATGAGAGATTGAACCAATAATAATTTAATGTTTCTAGGGAGAATATCGTGCATTTTCTTCAATGCATGCATGGCTGAGAATACCTTTTTACAAGTTTTGTTCACTTGTTCTGACCAGTCAAGAGTATTATTCATAATAATGCCTAAATTTTTAACTGAGCTACAGTAAGGAATGTCATTACCATCTACACTAATTTTGTGAATCGATTCATAGTCAATATTGTTTATAAGACGAGAATATCCAATTATAATGGGCTGTGTTTTGATGGGATTAAGCTTAAGGCCATTTTTCTTTGTCCATTCCACTATCGAATTGATATCCTGATTCATTATTCCAACTGTTTCGTTAATTTTTGTTATGGGACAGCTTAAATATATTTGAAGGTCGTCTGCATAAGTATGGAAACTGGAGAATTTGATAATGGAAGAAAGGTCATTAGCATACAAAGTGAAGAGGAGAGGGCCTAAAATTGAACCTTGTGGTACTCCATGCATAACGTTTTTCCAAGTAGACTTTTTGTCACCGACAGATACACATTGTTTCCTACCTAATAGATAGGATTTAAACCAAACTAACGAGTTGTGACTGAAACCAAGAATAGCCAACTTATTCAGAAGGACTGTATGATCAACAGTATCAAATGCTTTAGAAAAATCAAATAGGGTGAGGATGGTGCATTTTCTTTGGTCCATAGCTAACCTTATATCATCAGTGACACGAAGCAGAGCTGTTTCAGTTGAATGGAATTTTCTAAAGCCTGATTGAAAGTTATGAAGCTTACTATTGTTGTCTAGAAATTTTACAACTTGAGCATGAATGAGTCTTTCTAGCACTTTGGACAATGCAGGTAAAATACTGATTGGTCTAAAATCCTCAACTTTATTGGGTGATGGAACTTTATTTAGAGGGCGAACCAGAGCAAACTTCCAGTTTCCAGGGAAAATGCCTTCTTCAATAGACTTGTTGAAAATGTATGTAATGGTTGGTAAAACAGCAAATAACATTTTCTTGATAAATTTAATAGGAATTTTGTCAACACCCGTAGCATTACTATGAATACGTTGAATTGCTCTGAAAGTGTCTTCTTCTGAGATTGGATGGAAATGAAATTGATCAGTAATTGGTAAATCTAAGTTTGTAACCTGCTCTTCAAGATCATCGATATGATTAGCAATGACAACTTCGTCGTGTTGGTTAGAGTGTGAAACGAAATGGTCATTTATATTGTTCAATGCTAAGTCAATTTGTGGATTCGATTTCTGCTTGCCAAGCCCGAATTCTTTTATTCCCTGCCAAAGTGATTTAGAGTCTTGTCTGTTGTTTGTCATAAACGAATTCAAGTACCTAATCTTTGAGTTCCGTAATTCCTGTTTAACTCTATTTCTAAGGCTCCTATACTCTATCAAACTGTCCAAGTCGAATGTCTTTTTAAATTTTCTATGTGCTTTGTCTCTACGTCCCATCATCTTAAGTATGTCTTCAGTCATCCACGGTACTCGTCGTTTTCTATTAATCCTCCTTGTCACATAAGGTGCATGTTTGTCATACAGAGTCAAAGTCCAATTCTCGAAAGTCTTGACCATGTCATCAACTGAGGGTAATGCTTCAATTTGATGCCATGGAGTCTGAGCCACATCAGTCAGGAAGGCGGCTTCATCAAAGTTTTTGAAGTCTCTATAAGTGATAATTTTCTGTTCTGGCTTGGGTATCTTATGGGAAAGTACACAGTAGATCAAATCATGTCTAGAAATAGCTGGGACTGAGATTTGGCCTGCTTGAACAACCTCATTGGGATCACTAACAATGAGAAGGTCAATGAGTGTGTCTGATTCATTAGTATGATGAGTTGGATCGAGAGGTAAAATAGTCATGTTTAGGCATTGGAAAATTGTAGTCAGTTGAAAGTAGTCATAGTTCCGATTTGTCATGTTCAAGTCGGTGTTCATATCCCCCATAACTAGTATACGGTTATAACAAGGCATAAGAGAAAGCAAGGCACTTTCGAAATCTGTGAAATGACCTATTTTTGGTGGGCGATAACAGATACCAACGAGTAATTTATCAGTACTGGATAAGGATAATTCAAGTAGCATAAACTCTGGTCTTGAACAATACTCTTGTTTAGATGTGATTAAAACTTTTGTTTTGATACCATCTTTCACATAAATTGCTACACCCCCACAAGCTTTATTTAATCTATCATTCCGGAAAAGATTATATCCAGGCAATGCAACAAAATTTGATGGAATACTAGGCTTCAAAAATGATTCGGAAATTCCGATTATATTGAAGTCCTGAAAACGGAAGATTGCTCTGAGTTCATCAATGTGGCAGCTGAGGGATTGTACGTTGAGGTGAGCAGCCTTGAAAAGTTTTTTGAAAGAGTGGAGCTTATTTGCTAGAAACATACCTGCGTCATTATTACTATTATTGAAATAATCATACCTACTTGAGGGCGAGCGAGCTGACGTGTCAGTGAGAGGCATCATGGAAGCAGCAGACCAATCGACCTCAGAACGACACATGACGGGGAAAATGGGGATGAGACTGATAAAACTTAACCTAAATGAAAAAGTCTCTTGATTCGAGTGCATTCAGTATGCCTTGGCAGTTCGGCTCCCTTCACTATTTATAGCACTAGTTAAAAAAATTCACTAAACACAATAAGATGTAGATGTGTGGAGTTCCGGTGATGAATAATCCTAATGGTGAATAAGATGAAGATTGAGGAAGAACTTGTAGTGGGAGATCTAGTCCAAGTGAAGATAGAGCGAGTAGGTATCCGGTAGTGGAAGAATCGGGTCCAAGTGGAGGTAGAGCGAGATTCAGATTCAGATTCAGATTCAGATTCAGATTCAGATTCCTTTATTCATGTCAGACTCCAGCAGATAATCCAATGTGGTGGGCAGTTTGCAGTGGTAGATGCTGATGGGAGCGAGCAGGTGGGGGAGCGAGAGAGAGCCAGGGCGGCGGCAAGAGAGAGCGCGTGCAAGAAGTCACAGGAACCAGGTCTGAAAACAGGAAGAAAACTCCAGCAGAAACACAGCAGAAAAAAGTACAGAAAGTATATGAAAATCATTAAGAGGATAGACAATTAAAAGAGAGTGTTCAGAGAGATGGAAAATAAGAACGAGAAATATGAATCAGTAGATTGATTTCAAATTGCAGTTGACGGTTGTTAGAGAGAAGAATGTGAAGAGAGGACTAAGCTGTGTGAAAGTACACATAGATTATGTAAGATTATTGTCTAAAAAGGTGGATGAAGAGAGAGATATTAGAAGAAAGTAGTAAATATCCGGTGCATAAAATGAGATAGATAATAAGAAAATGAAATTGGAGGGATGAGAAAAACCGAAGGAAAGAGAGAGGGAGTGAGTAAGAGAGAGCGAAGGGATTGATACAGATAGCATAGAGTACAGTGTTAATGATCTGGTATAGAAATGAAGTAAGCATGTCTATATTATTAAAAATATACAGTATAACTAGTTTTGAGCATGAATTGAGCTAATTTGGAGGGAGGTCAGAATGAGAAGAGGTAGGAAGAGAAGAAATTATAGAAGTTACAGACAGGTAATACTGCATATAAGAAAACAGAATAACGGATATATAAATAGAATACGCGAATAGAAGGCTGGAATGTGACTATGGTGAAAATCACAATAGAAGTGCCAATCAAAAGTTTACCGTCATTATTACGATGACTGTTATTTCTGTTATTGTTGTCAATTCCACGAAAAGTCAACTTGAATCCTGCTGTAAGTTTACTATACACACTAGTAATATACATGTGGAGACTGGATTCAGGCTTTGTTGATAAACAGAAATGGATTTAATAGATTATGGATTGACAATGAACTGAGATGAGGAAGAAGCGTTATAAACTCAGCAATTCGAAATAGGTTATAAATGTATTATTAAAGTGAACTTAGGTTTCGGAGCAGTTTTCATAATTTTATCAGCAGTGGAAAAGGTTCTATTTTTGTACTATGCTATCGTTAGATAAAAAGTGACACATTGGATTAGCTGGAAACATCATTCGGTTATGTCTAATGGAAAACTAGTTTCCTGATTGAGTATTGGATGATTCAATCAGTAAAACGTTTCAGTATACTAGATGAATAATTGCTATTACTAAATTGATATAGCTTTATTCCAGTTATATTTTTTCCATGAAAACAGTATTATATATGTTCAAAAAAGCAAAAATTAATTTTAAGATTTGTAAACATAGAATTCAGTTATATTTTTTCCATGAAAACAGTATTATATATGTTCAAATAGCAAAAATTAATTTGGTAAAAATGGTACCTATAGGGCAATTGTCCAACAAAAAATAAAAGACTGAAAAAATGAAAAGAGAGAAGAGTGATGATTACATGAAGAGGCACAATTGAAATAATGAGAGCTCACCTTTAGTAGGAAGATATGACGTGCCAACACCGTGAAGTGTTTACTGGAGGTCGGCAAGACGCTCGGCGGTGTAGATGCGTCGTCCAGGTCCCTCTCCGACGGCGTACTTGATGCGGCCATCGACTGTCCACGTGTTCCTTATCCCGTACTTGTTTGCTGCTGCGTTCAAGAGTGCCAGTCGGTGTTTCGTCAAGTCCTCCCTCACGGTGATGCCAGTGTTCTTGAGCATCCGCTTGGCTGCGAACACCCTCTGCCTCGTCCGGTAGCCGTCGAACCTCACGATGATGGGACGATGACGCTCCTTGCCTGCTGCTCTGCCCGTGTCCTGACCTGGCTGCTGGATTGGTCCCACTCGATGCGAACGATGAATGTCGTCGATCTTCAACTCCACGTTCAGCTTCTCCTTGCAGACTCGCTGAACAATCTGGTCGGTGGACTCCCCCTTGGTCTCCGGAATTCCAAAGAATCGCAGGCAGGTACGGCGACCATATTGTTCAAGATCGTCGATTTTTAATTCTGTCTCCTTCTCAATTGCTGCCATCCTCTGCCGAAGTTGATTATTCTCACCCTGCAATCGATCCAATTCGGATTGGAAGAAGGAGAAAGCCTCTGCGACAGCTTGGTTTACTTCCTTGTTTATCCTCTGTAGAATTTCGTCGGCTAGTTGAGTTGTGTCTTGACAGGGAGGGGTCGTTGACACATGTACCGTTGCACGCCTACCTGCCTTTTGTGTGGGAGTTTCCTGCTTCTTGCCGTTGCTCTTCACCATGTTGCAATAGATAAACCAAACTGTGGTCAAACTAATTGGAGGTTATGTAATACTATTTATTGTAATTACAGCGTAATTACAATGAAAATCAGACTTTTAAAAATATGTTATTAAACTATGTGAAAAACTTAATCAACTAATGTAACGCTCGAATCGATTTTAACAAGATAACCCTACAAAATAACGCTTTTCAACAGAGCCGAACTGCACTCGTGTTCACTCACTGACCATCAGAGGCGAACTGAGAGAATAACTGAAATTTCTTTTGAATTCAAGTTCAACTGTGAAGAGGGAAGAATAACTTTAATACTGTATAAGTAAAAATTATCATCTATACTTATAAAATTCTTATCTCACTGACTCAATGACTCACTCACTCATTCACTAACTCACTGATCACGATTTCTGGAAAACTACTGGATGGATTGCAACAAAACTTGGAATATGGCTTCCTTATACGTCCTAGGTGCTCACTAAGGAATATTTTGGCTCAACTCTAGGGGTGGTTTTTAAGGTTTTAAAGTTCGTCTTTTAGCATGTATATTCTTCGTCTCCTGATCTCTTAATTATAATTGAAATGTCCATATCATATGTTACTATAGAACTATAATCTAGAGAGAGAACCTCTTCGAAACAGTTGTTAACTGGCAACTAAATTAATAATTTTGTCAGGTTGGCATTAAGTTGAGATGACTTAATGCCAACCATTAGGTTGGCACCAAATTGAAGAACTAATTGAAATGCATTTTTCGAGAACAAATTGATTGGGCACTGCTGCTTCAATCAGAGCTATTCCTGAGAGTATAGATAATTTTAATTTTTCATAAAACAAACTTTTATGACGGGAGTTGCTTCTATCAATTGATCCTATTCTATCAAGTTTAATTTTGTTTATATATCTGCGAAAACTGCTTAAACAATTTCGATGTAATTTTAATAATCCAGTATGATATATGGAGGGTATTTTCAAAACTTCAGAAGTGTCCGTTGTGGAATCTGTTTGCAAAGAATGTGGAAATTCGGCCATAATTTAACTTGGGCGAAAGAAAGAGGTTATTATTTATTGAAATAATTTTTTTTAAATTATTTTACTGTTGTTGCTTTTCCTAATGTAAAAATTACTTTCATAGAAGTAAGGCGCTTTTCCCATGAATCAATTAGTCTCAAACATTGATTGTTTTACCAAAGAAAATAAAAGGTAGCTTTCGATAAAAATATTGGAGAACATGCATAACAGTTCGTTGACCGTCAGTATTCCTCATTAATAGCATCAATGCTCCCCATTCAAAAAATTCTGACACATTGATGTGAATCTTAGATCATAATATATGAAGATAATAATATAATCCTATACTATTGAACGAGCAATTTCTGTTTTTATGTTTGTATTTCACCGGATCTCGAAAACGGCTCTAACGATTCTCATGACAACAAATCAGATTATTTTGATAGTCTATTAAAATTTCTAGATAATATTTCTCGCGAGATACGGTAAGCTGTTTGGATGATTACACAGCTGAATTCCCACACAGGCGATCGACAGACGACGAAATCTGTTCTTCCAAGGATGAATTATCCTTTTAATGTCCTTCAGAGAATTTTTCCAGGGATGAGACCTAGTGCAATCGAATCTTTATATTATAAACCTACTATGTTCTGAATTTGGTGAAAATCGTTAGAGCAGTTTTCGATATCCGTAAAACATAAATAACCAGATATAAAAATTGCCAGATATCCTATACTATTAAACGAGCAATTTCTGTTTAGATATTTATATGTTTGTATTTCAACTGATCTCGAAAACGGCTCTCGCGAAATTCAGAAAATAGTAGGTTTATAATATAAAGATTCGATTGCACTAGGTCTCATCCCTGGAAAAATTCTCTGAAGGACATTAAAAGGATAATTCATCCTTGGAAGAACAGATTTCGTCGTCTGTAGATAACAGAAGATGCGTGTGCCTGTGTGGGAGTTCAGCTGTGTAATCATCCAAACAGCTTACCGTATTTCGCGAGAAATATTATCTAGAAGTTTCAATAGACTCTATAAAAATAATCTGATCTGTTGACATGACATGGTTTATCACTCTAAATTAGAGTCGTATATCATAATATTCAAAGTTAATAATTATTTTACAGTTTTAAGTGATTAGTGAGTGTTATTTTGTTATTCAATTTGCTTTGTAAACAATCTAAATTAGAACTTTTCTGTTTTTAAATATTCTGACTGAAAATTGAACCTGAATTCAAGTGTATGAAACATAACCTACTTTTTGGACTATTTATAGTGTATACATCAAAATTCGGGGAAGAAACAGTTTTGAGCTGTGCCTGTTTGTCCTTCCTCAATCATTTTGAGAAATTGTGCTCTGTTTATCAATAAATAAATAACGAGCGAAGCTCGGTGCCCCAATATTAGATAATGTTGATGATCGCTACTGTTTCAATTTCAATCATGTTTGTCATTTTTGCTTTAGATGCCAGCTGTTATTATTATGTGAAATAAGCTCTCATTGAATGTAATCATAATCCTTGAAGTCAATAATTATACTAAGGGTCGGTTTCCGAGCTCGGGATTTAGCCAAGTCCTAGACTTTAAACAGCTGGAGTCAGGAAATTGGCTTTCCAAAACGGGGCGTAGTCGCAGCTTTTATAACAGTAGTTGTAGTTTTTATTTTCTCATTTCTATAATTGGAAACGTTTTTCCTTGACGAAATTAGACATTCCTGAATAATTCAAAATAGCTGAAACTTTACACTATTCTCTCTTTATTTTATTTTGTGTTCAATTTTCTAGTTTTTCGAAATTTAATTCAAACGTGACCATGGCAATGACTGCGACTACGCCCCGTTTTGGAAAACCAATTTTCTGACTCCAGCTGTTTAAAGTCTAGGACTTGACTAAGTCCCGAGCTCGGAAACCGGCCCTTAGAAAGCAATTTCTGTTTGAATATGTGTTTTTGTGGATATGTATGTATGTCGGACGGATCTAAAAAAAAAGCTCTAACGATTTTGATTAGATCAAGAATATAGTGGGTTTGCGACAAAAAACATTATTTTGGAACAGGTCTAAACTCTGGGAAAATTCGCTAAAGTTCCTTAAGAAAGGATTATTGGTCCCTCAAGTAGCAGCTAATCAGAAAAGAGTTTTCCATAGTCTGTTGAAAACGTAAGCGAGTGTGAGCAAATGAAAAAGATTATAATAGCTGTAGTTGAGTTACCAATTTTGGCGACCTTATTCTAAAACAATGCACCATTCATGGAACATCTGGAAAAATAGATTCAGAAAAGGACCGGATGATAGCAAAAGAAATTTAAAATCGATCTCTCCAAACATATGATAGTTGAATGTATTGTTCATTGTGAGATGATAGAGATGCGACTAATTTCTTCAGTTTCTGTTGTATTGGTTCCTCTGTTGCTCAATGTTTGTACGCAGCCATGGCCTTGAAAGAGCCAGTTGCACTGTCTGTTAATTCATACTCCGGACTAAATACCACGAGAACCGATCAGAGAAGCCTTCTATTGAAAAAACCCTGCTCTGATCAATTCTCATGAAATTTAATCCTGATTGAACAGGCGTTTGTGCTTTCATGATGTCATTGCATGGCACAAGACAAACCTATTGATATTGATAGATCACAAGTAGATACCAAAGTTGTCAATTTAGATAGAAATTAAATTGAGTTACATGTTAGTTTAAATCCAAATTTTCATCCCCAAGCTTTTGGGTTCAAGCTAAGATCAAAAAAAGGAATCATATAATAGTAGTCAATAATCAAAGTGATTGAATACACTCTACTCAGATTTATGCAAATTCACTTTAAAATGAACCCACTTCAATATTTATTATAGTAAAGTTTAGGACATGAGAAATCAGCCACAATATGTTATACTAACTATTATGAATGCACTCTTCCATGGAAGAAAGAATCAGTGGATTGGCTGCTTTTACACTTTTGGATAAGTGAAACGAAAAGTAAGTGACAGGCTATGCCCAAAATTCCAGAATACGCAAGAGATCCATGGATAGGCAACCAGAGTCATCAAATTCCGAATCAACTTGATTTGAAATTTAATTTTCAATTGCATCAAGCAAAAACAAAAATAACATGATCACTGCTAATTTGATAACTGTCAACGGGAAATATTAATTACCAATGAATAAAGTCGAGGTCGACTCTTAAGCCCCGCCCAATATTCTACAAAGTTCGCTGCAATTGGACTACTCTTCTACAGAGAACTTCCAACACATTAATTAATTATTCGAATGATTTGACTCAATCATTTTCATGCCAAGTTGTAATCTCAAAAACGATTATAACAATTTTGGTAGGATTTAGATTATAAATGTTTCACAAAAATAATTGTTATCTTTTAATACCCGTAGCGAAGCACGGGTGCCCTGCTAGTTCATTATAAAGGAAAAACTGGTAGAAATTGTGAGGAAAAAGGAGACAGAATACTGGAAATAGAGGTAAATGTGAGAACTTGAGAAGTGCTTGGAATTGCAAAACGAGCTGACAAATAAAGAAACATTCTAGAAAATAAAGAAACATTGATTAATAGGATAATGATGAAATTAATGGAGAAGCAATGAATGCAATGCACGCTTCTTTCAAAAACAAGTATTGATGGAAATGAGAGAATGATGAAATGGAGAAGCAACGCATGCAATGGAGAAGAGAAAGTGGGAGAGATGAAAACTTAATGTGGGAAAATATAATAGAATAAAAGAAAAACCAGGGAAACAGTGTACGAGATGGGAGAAGGTAAAATGAAAAGGTGAAATTTGTGAAACTCTTTTTGTCTACAAAAGTATTAAGTACTTACAGCTTATAACCCATGCTCCATAATTCCATAACTAAGTACGCTAAAAAGTCAGTAGGCCTATATACCCCATCATGAGTACTGTACCGTACCGTGCTTTCCAGTTACTTTCGTAATTATATCTTGTGGTTTTGTGCACAGTTTATAGATGATGAAATTTTTTATCGCTTTCATTTAATTTCTGAGTCTGCCTGGATCCACTCTTTCACATGGAGTGATTTTTTCAAAAATCATTTTGTGTAGGCCTAGTCATGATTATTCCAAATACTTGCGTTTTTAGGGAGGCCCTTTTTCTACGTGGGTAATGATGATGTGTTTTTCCCACCTCCTTTTGCACATATTACTAACAAAACGTTTTTCAAAATCTAACAATATAATACACATCTTCATGATTCCTTATTATGGTACTGTACAACTTTCTTGAATATAAATATTAAATAGAATGTAGGGTAGATTATATTGATTGTTGAATCAGATTGGGGTTTTAGAACGTTGCAATCATTGCAAGCTACAACACAAGTGAAACTGAGATATTGTGCACCACATTTGTCCTGCAGCGGTCCGATCCTTCTCATGTCAAATATATCTGCGGAGTAGAGGGGTGGTGACTTTACAGATATAACGGACAAGTGTGGCGTATAGAATTCCAGGCCATTTTCATATATTATGTGATTGGATCTAAACGCTGCATGACAGGTGCGGCTCAGACTTAAGACTAAAGGTAGGAATAAGGGAATAGGCTATGTCATGAAATAAAACAATCTTAAGTATTTAAAATTTAAAGTTTTATAAAAATATGTTCACAGGTCGTTTAAGTTTCCTCTAGCTATGTGGACATTGAATATTAATCCCTGTTGAACTATCATAGTTAATCTGGAAAGAGCATTACGGTACAATAATGTCTGGAATCAAACAACATCCCTTATCATAAAACAAATTATTATGGATTACGTTCGATTGAATAGGTATTCAATACAATATTAATTCGAATGTTTCACACCCAGACATCTTTTAATATATCCATGCATGTTTATTACACTGAATTATGATGCATATTGAAAGGGTGTAATAACTCAATAAAATCAAACATCCCTTTTCAGTCTTACTCCCTTCAAACATGGAATTAAATGAAATAGTTATTTGTATATCTAGAGTGGAAAGTGCTGTTTTTTCTCCCTGAGGGAAAAGTTTGAAGCCCGAGGCGAAGCCGAGGGCAACAATTTTCCTGAGGGAGAAAAAACATTTTTCACTCGTGATATACACAACATTTTTCCTCCACCTACATTTTTATAAAAACTGCAAATAAAATAATTTTTAAAAACGTATGTGACCAAACAATGTGTTACAACATAATCTAAAAAGTAAACAGAAACAGCTGGCTTGTAATCACAGTTCTCCTCCGACAGCACTATCCGTCGGCTAAAGTTGTAACAACAATGACAGCCACAACTACAGCTATGATGAAGTTCCCGTTTCAAATTTGATTAGTTAATAAGTAATATTCGTTGGCTGGTATTTTGAATAACATGGATTAAAAGAAAAAATATATAATTTTTTTCCAGTATAGTGATATGAAGTTTGTAATAATAATTTCAGCATACAAACATAAATTTTATATATCGATCAAATGTCTGGTTGAGGTATTGAATTTAGTTGGTTTAATGACTACTCTATATGCTTCCTCATCTGAGCTTAGACCTTCTGACCTATTCCAAATGTACGTTTTTAAAATAGAGATGCTTCCCATGTCATTTAAATGAAGTCACTTTTACTCCCTAGGGAGTTTTTCTGTTTTTTAGTACCGAGAGCGAAAAAGTGACACTTTGGTATCATGTTTCAGGGAGTAAAGTAAGTACTTTTGACAGTAGCTGGAGGAAAAAAAATTTTATTAGGTGGAGTTAGGACTTTTAAGTCCTCTCTCCCACTAAACCTCAAATAGAACATCACTCCTAGTCATCTTTTTATATAGAGAACAAACTTCTTCACCAAAGACAAGGTGTGTAGTTGTTGGCCTATCTGTGATAATACGTATAGAACGCAGAATAATTCAATTGAATGAATGTCTCATACATTGAGAGAATGTGAATATTCAATCATGTAGAGCACTTGATTTCTTGTATCTTGTATTCCTTGTTGTGAAACAAACTTCATAATTTTTATAATAATTAATATAGGATAGGTTACAATCATTATGATAGGTTTTGAGCACTGATTTTAATTGAAATACCTATACATTACAAGCGTTTTAACACTCAATCAAATCAAACAAAACGCATCCTCTCGTTACGGGTACGACCCTGATCAATCACAAGTAGTCTTCCCCAAATCCCAAGCCACCGAAACACAAGTACTACTCCAACAACTTGCATCTCCCTTCTAATACCCGCTAGTGCCATTTCAAACCCATATCTTTTCTTATTCGTTTCCCAAACTGCATCAACCCCACCTCCCCCTGCCTACCACTATCACTCCATCCCTTCGCTACGTCGTTTTCACCCCTAAGAAAAGCGAACCAAGGGTGGGTAAGGTGTGTTAGGGAGGGGCGAGTAGGGGAAGTAGGTGGGCTTGTGAATTTTAATCTGCGCCCGTCTGAGTTAGCGAACGACGGAGGTGTATGCGTTACGCCGGCGGGAAACGGCTGGAAAAAGACTACAACTTTACGATATTAAAGTCATGTATTGTATTAGAATTCACCGCAAACGGAATTAAGCTCATTCCGTGAGAGCTGTAACCTTCTCTCTTATACATATCTACTATTTATTCTCTCACCCTTACATATCCATGCCATTCCAACTCGCTTTACATTACTTGTTACTTCTTCTTCTTCTTCTTCTTCTTCCTCTTCTTCTTCCTCTTCCTCTTCTTCTTCTCCTCCCTCCACCTCTTAACCCCCTCTCTCAACCAGAGTTTCCTCCAAAGACCGCAAGAGGAAGTTTTATTGCTGTGTGACTCTCCCTCAGCTCCTTCTCGATATCCCTTCCCCTCTCGTTTCTTTAAATAATATCTGTCTCCTCATTTTCTTGAATTTGTAGATTCATGTTGCACTGTTTACTACAGTGCTTAACTCTCCCTCAGGTTTTTTCCTTTTACTTTTACTTCAAATAAACTGAATGCATTTTATCATTTTTGTAAACTTTAACGTTTTTTCTCTATCACATAATATCATCGATGTTTAATGATCTATTAATGTGTCTTGATAAACTATTATTATTTGCTACCAAAAATTTTGGCGCTCCAAGGCTGAAATATTGATTTTATCATTTAAAACTAAAATTTTCAAACTATTTTATAGTTCAAGCTAAACAATCACATCACTTTCAATCTCTATGAACGTTCAATCACTTTCATTTAACTGGAATCATTTGAGACACATAGTGTACCCCAATTTTTACAATATAGTATAGAACATTGTTGTCATCCAAGTGATTGAGTGAACAGGTAGGCTACAAAACAACCAATAATACTGAATCGAGGGGAAGATTCCACTTCAAAACAATAGAAACTTGTGAAATCCTCATTGATTTATCAAATCACACCACATTAAATCTTATTAAGTACTTAATAAATGAATAATTATGATCATAATTTGATTATTAATTTATAGCTCCAATTACGTTCATTCTAATCCATCCATAATCGTGGAAAAACAACAAACAATTTCACTAACAGACTCGAGAAATGGAAAGCACATAAGTGAAACCAAGTGAAAGACCAGAATAAAACCAAATCCCGCTTTACTCCCGTGGAAAACTATTTTCTTCGAAGCTGAGGGTTAGAGGGATTTCCCCTAAAAACTACCAGCTCTCAAAAGTCTGGGAATAAACGAGTTGAGAAATGTTGGATGAACAAGAAAGAGGGAGAGGTGGAAGAAAGGGCTAGGAGAGAGGAAAAGGAAATAAGAGTTAAAGAATCTAACAGTCTCAGCTCCTCAGAGTCTAAGAACGAACGAGGTAAGGAAGGAGAAAGATGGAAAGATGAACAAGACCAAGAGGTAGGAGACGCGATGAAAAGGAAGGAGATGATAGGAGAAGAGGAGAAAGAAAGGGGTAGGTAGACGAAAAATAAAAATAAGTGGAAGAGAATGTAAGCATGTCGGCGGTTCATCTCTGCTGACACAATACTTGATTCTAGCTGTTAGTGGCTTTGTAGGGGAAAAAACTCCCCCCCCCCTCTTGGGGTGATGACAGGGGGAAACAGGGGTAGCTGTCAGGTCTGGAAGCACATTCAACAGGTGGCTCATAAAGTAGATATACCCAAACGAGCTCCATCTTGTCAATGCAGCTCGCTGAGTTACTGCCTCTTTAGGATGGGTACATCGCTCTTCAAGCAGCCAACCCATCACTTGTGTGTATGTATACTGTAATGCAGCTCAACTCTGTTGTCAAGGGTTGGGGTTCAAACCACTGACTGATCTACTCTGTCTGCAGACTGTCTACCTGTTACACTGATTTCGGATTCAGTTGGTGCTGATTTGCAAAAAGAGAAGGATTGATGGATGACAACATGGGTCGTATTTTTCATTGGGGACTGTTTTAGCAGTTGAAGTGGAGGGGATTGTTGAGCATTTGAGTGGCTAAATAGAGAGATGGAGTGACTGTTGGCTGTTTGGTTCCAAAAGAGTGCGTGATTTTAAATTGGTTGGTTTGTGGCTGATCATCCCCTTTCCCATACTTTTTTCCCAGCTTGAGCTCTCAGGATTGATGAAGTTTGTGCTTAAGAGTGCTTTCTAATTGATTTATTTGTTTGTGACTGATCTGCTCTCAAGTATTTGCCTCTGTATTTAGGCTACTGTTTTGAGACTTGTGATGAAATTGATTGACTGGATGATCTTTTCATTCATTATTTCCTATCCGTAATCTGATCTAATTCGACATGTTTAACGGAATAGTACATAGTAGGATAGTAGTAGTCTAACGATCTCAGGAAATGAAATAAAACAGTCACTTAAATCAACTTGGCAAGTGAGTGGTAGTTGTGTGATATTTAATGTTTATGTGATTGAGTCTGAGCTTATCAAGTAGGCCTATATTTGTTTCAATTCTTATCTACCGTATCTATTGATTAATGAGAAATAAATTTGCAAAATAAAAGAGAATCATTTTTCATCCACTAAACTAAAGTCGAGTAAACGCTGGACTAACGATAGTAAGTAATATGGAGAGGTCAGGATAGATAGTAGAATGATACTAAATTGGAGAGGATCTGCTGCTTGATAGCGGTCATACTTATTCACTTGTGCAAGTAAGTTGGGATATTTTAGGAGTCTGGTCTGGAAAATCTTTTCCGTACCACAGTAAATATGCGTATTAAATACAATATAAGTACATAAAGTTTTATGTTCAAAGCTTGTGTGAAATGGTGAGGTACTTTTTTTGTAGCGAAAGAAATTTCACTGAACTTACTCCTGTTCTTTAGAATTTCATCCGTAATTAATATTAATACTCCAGTCAAAGAAAGATTATCTAGAGAGAAAAGTATGGAGCACAATTTTTGACCCCGCAGCTCTTTTAAGGATAGTAAGGAGGCATTAATATCAAATGTCCTCACTCCCACCCCCTGTGCTATGGTGGTGGGGTTGTTTTGAAAGTATCATAATTTGGTTTTTTGCACATATCTCTAACAATATGCGTCTTCCCAGAATTTTATTTCAATAATATCTTCGAAACAATGTATTTCAGCGACATGACTTAACTGATCAAAAATGAAGCTAGATAAATTTCCTACAAGTTTTGTTCAGTAGAGTTTTGTGATATCTCCTTTAGTTTTCGATATAATATGCTGCACTTCTAAAATGTAAAATCTTTAAAAAGACAGTTCTTCTTTCAACTTTTTGCATTTTCAGGGCTTATTACTTAAATATTCGTGGCGCAAGTAGTGGCGCAGTCGCAGGAGATTGCTTGCGGCGCCTGCGCAGGTTGACAGCTCCGTTTTCACTCTCTCTCCAGGTGAATGCTTCGGGTCGCTGCTGGTTGCTCGCCACTGCTCCTATTCGTGCTCTTTCCAGACGACCGTGAACCGAAACGAACGCTCTCACTCGCTCTCATTGTGAGCGCATAACGTGGGAACGTAACGCAGTTTCTTGAAGTGTCACCCGGCAAACCAATTTATAAGACGTTGTCACGTCAAAACAATGCAACGAAAAAATAAGTACTGAACGTTGGGTTGTAGAGGAACCCAATTCTCTCCAAGTTGATGTATTATTTTACCATTTTATGCATTCAAAAAATTGTTATAAGAGCTCTAGTGTTGAGTGTTGACTTGAAATTGAAGAGAATATGATGCTCTATAAGCTCATGATTAGCACGGATTTTCTCAATCAATCATTGAAAAGTTAAAAGGGCAAAAAGATGAAAAAGTCGAAGCTGGAAGGGGTTATCTTAAAAATGAAACACCTTGGAGAGCTCATACCTAGAAAACTAAAAAAGATATGGAAAAATGTTACAGATAGAACTTGTAGGCGAATTTGTAAACTTCAATTTTGTATCCAAAAAAATTTCCGAAAAACGCATATTGTTCGAGATATGAGAAAAAAAAACAAAATATGGTACTTTCAAACCACCCCTACCGCCTTAGCACAGGGGGTAGGAGTGAGAACTTTTGATATGTTTTCCTCCCAACTATCCTTAAAAGAGCTGTGATGTCAAAAATTATGCTCCAAACTTTTCCCTGTATACCTATTTCTGATGATTCGTTGCCTGGGCTATAATATCCAACTTGATTGTGGAATTGATGAATTTGATGTAGTGGTTACTTGTCTCATGATAGCTTAAATAGAATGCACATATTATAAAATAAATCAATGATAAATTGATTGCATATGAAATATTTAGGACAATTTTTTTCAAATACACCACTTACTGCTTGATGAATAACAAGAAAGTTCTGATTACTTCAAATGTGAATAATCAGTGTACAAAGATGAAAGAAATAATCCATGTACTCTTATAGGTTTTTTTACTCGATGGTGAAAGTCAGAACTTTCATATTTTTCAAATGCTTGAAAATTAAGAATATTTCAATTGTCCTTTTGAGAACTGTAAAATCCAAATCTAAATTATGAAATCTGAACATTATTTTTGAAATGAATTTTATTGAAACACTTTACATATTGAAAATATAAGTATACTATGTGAAATGGTAAACCTTTGCCCCACTTGTTGGGTGATATTATGTAAAATGGTAAATTTAGTATATATAAGAGCAGTTGCTAAAGTCCCTAATTTGCGAATAAATTCGCAAATAGTTTAGGCCGTCTGGCTCGCAAATTTGCTGGGTTCAAACCGCAGCTCTAGCTCAGTGGTAGATACATGAATTTTCCAAATATATTTAATCACCACAAGGTTCAATGACTGGTGATTAATAATTCTTACCGCTGCTTCTATGAAGTTCTTGAAGAATACCAATAAGGAAATCAAAAAGACAGTTGATGACTGATTACCAGTAACCATGTATCCAACCGAGAATAATGAAGACCAACTATAGTTTTTTCTAGTTGATTTTTAAAACGCTCACCATGAATACAGGTATCCACCAATTTATCCTTCCGAAATTCCTTAGAACTTACAATGCCAGTTCTGGAAGCTCTCTGGATCCTTATATGATATAACAGGAACCTTATTAATATAATTATTAATATGTTCTTGTAGACGCTCGCGCATCTAGACATAATCTCACGGTGCCGTCTTTCTTAGCAACACAAACAATTGGTAAGCTATATTGAGAGCTTGATGGTTCAATAATCCCCAATTCCAACATTCTATTCATCTCTGCCATAGCTGCCGGGCGGTATGTAAATGGGATTGGATAAGATTTTCGATAATATGCTTCATGAGGCTTGACGTTGAGTCGGCATTCAAAGTCTTTGGCTAGACCGGGTTGTTCTGAGAAGACATCTCTATTTTCAATGAAAACCTTCGCGACACTGTTTTTTGTATCTAAATCCCATTCGGCACAACAGTTTATTTTATCCAATAGTCTTTCCAACATTTCTTCAGAGGAAATATCTTTATCAATCACACCGTCATCTGCTGTCGTTAAACTCAACACTTAAAAATGCTCCATGGTTTCTTCGATTTCATGAATACCCCAAGTCCTAGGAACCCCTTCCATGTGGTATGCAAATTGTACAATCCGATTTTCTCCAGGATGTCTTTTTAAACTAAGAGGTGTAATAATTTCGGTGGTGGTAATTTCAGGACTTGCATGGAATTTTAGTGTATGGAAATTCAAACAGGTTCGAAAATATTGTAGGAAATCAGCGCCTATTATCATTGATGGACCTTTGACTGGTAACACTAGGAAAGTATATTCAAATATAACCCCTTCTATTTCTACTTCTAAGAGACATTGAGTGGTCACTCTTATTCTTCTGCCAGGATTAATACCGGAGATGTATACATTAGTAAGGGGTAGTGTAGCTATTGCATGTTTATCTTTGATGTTCAGAAACATATCTTCTTGCATAAACAGCATTGTGAGCTACTGTCAATCCGGGCTTGTAGTCTAGTCCCATACAAATTGCATTCGATATAAGTTTGTAGCTGACTGTCTGGTGTCACGTCGGTACTGTCAGGATTTTCTAAGAGTGTTTCCCGCTGATCTTCCCAGAAAGTAGCATTTATATGGAGAGGTTTAGTAGGTTCCTCTAATGTGGCAGATGAATAATTATCCTTTACTTATGGGGTGTCATATAGTCATGTAGTTTTAGAAGCACTTATATCTTGATTTGGTGGTGGGTTATTTGCATGTTGATTTTGGGTTGTTTTTGTTGTATGTGCTACTGTGTAAGATGTATTTGTTCTGTCATGATTTTGATGTGTTTCACCTTGACTCTTGTGACCTCCATCTCGCTTATAATTATTCCCATTTAAACGATCTCTGCCATCATAATTTATGCTTCTTTATCTTGTTGTTTACCATTGTAATATTGGGATCTATTTCTGGAATTATTTTCAAATGATTGACCTCTGTTATTATTTTCAGTGTATTTTGTATATCAAGTGTTTGCTCCGGCATTTGACATTTGATTCTCACCATTATAATTTCTTTGGAAGTTATTGTTATTATGCTGAAGAGAATGATTGGGATTTCCTGCGTGATCATTTATCTGACTTGATTCAGAAGTAATGGATTGGATACAATGTAAATGTTCTATCAGTTCTTTACAACTGGAAATAGGGGATACTGCTAGTGTCATGCGAACACGGAAAGGAAGCTTTTTGGATAGTATATTAGCTAGTGATGAATCAGCTAAAGATTCGTCTAGTTGCGTTGCAAATTCTTATACATCACGTTAGCCACAAATTCTGTATAAGAATGTCCGCCTCTATTATCATATGTGCATGATATAATCTCTGATAGTGCGTCCATCTGTTTACGTTTGCTCCAATATTGCTGCAGGAACTGGGAGAGGAAGTCCTCCAGGCTATTAATATCTCGCATCTGGCTCTGGAAGAACATCAGCGGCTCGCCGAGTAATAGACTGGACAGTTGGAAACGCCATACTAACCAAGAGGTGGGTATCAGTTCCTGAATGGCTCTTATCTGATCTACGAATGGTCTGGGTTGCATGTGACGGTAGGAGTTATCAAATTTTCCAAGATTTTGGAAAATTTGAGTGCCGTTTACTACTTCAGTCGGTGTATAATGCATTCGACTGACTGGAATACTTTCCATACGTGTCTCTATTCTGGAGACTCGTTCTTCATTTGCGGTCCATTTATGATTCATAATTTTCTTATTTGCATTCACTTCATCATACAATCCGGTTAGATTCAACTGTTGTCCGCCTATGGCATTCTCCAACATGCCGTATCTCTCTCTTGATTTAGTCCCCTCCTCCGTTAGGCTTGCTATACATGTCTGTACGTTACTCTGTTCTTTAATTACCTTTACTATTTTCTTATTATTTTCTTCCACCTTTGACTCCATCTCACATTTAATCCCTAGTACTTTTTCCATTACAGTTCCTATGATAGTGGTACTTAGCTCTTTACCTAATATGTTCACCTGTTTTCCTACTTCCCTGGGTACCTCATCCAACCGCCCATTTACCTGACAAGTGACTTCATCCATACGGGTTGCTAACTCTCTGATGACTGAAGATTGTGTAACTATTTTAATGTCTATCATACTTCTCACTTCCTCTTTGAAGCTAGAAAATTTTTCATCAATAGTTTTGACATCTTGTTGTACAGCTTTGATACTTTCTATGATATTTTCTGCCCTTTTATCTTGGCTTGCTTGTATATCTTCTTGTATTTTTTTAGCTTGTCCTTCTAAGGCTTGGCTGAGCAAGAGTTTGAATTCGTGTATGGAATAATTTGCCATGAGATTGGTAGTATAACCGACTGAAGAGTCTAATGTGGTGTTGTGCTTTTCTAGGTTGGTGGTGGCGGATGGCGGTTGACTGGCTACATCGGATGGCGATTTGGTGGTGGCATTCTCTGCTCCGTCGGCGACGCTTGGAGCAATCTGCAGAGACGCCGGCACCGGGTTGGACGCCCTCACTCCCTCATCTCCACCAGCTGGACTCTCCTCGGAATTTATTGTATCAACAGCATTATCAATTCCTGTAGAAGACAATTGGGCCAGGTTTTGTGGGTCGAAATTGATGGAGCATACGCTGCCTCCTCTCTCTCATGGGGTCTCCGCTGCATTGTCCTGGGGTTGTTGGTCGGCCGGTGTCATAGTCATAGGGTTTTGGGGGTGGTTGCTAAAGTAGGAAATTTGTGAGTTAGCTGGCAACTGGTTCATGGTGACGATATTATGGATTACTTCGAATAAGTTGCCAAATGTACTACCAAATTACTGGAATATTACAATGGACGTACTGATAGTGCCTATTTTGGATAAGATTGTGTAGTGTTAAAAGTTTCAAGTGTCATGTACATATATTACGCAAAGACCTTCCTAGTGATACAGGTATGAATATCAACATGGAGAAATTATATTAATATAGCTCTTAAAATTTTAGGTAGGGTCTCATCTTTCTTAATAATAATAATGTTCTTATGTTTCAAATAACCTATAACCCTGGTCAGCATACAATATTTAGATTCAGAGATCAAGATCAAAATTTTGCTATAAAATTCTATGGAAATTTCCATCCAATTTTTCTCTATTATGAGAATTATGTTATCCAACTCGTGTGACACAGTTTGTCTGTATTTATGCAGCTTGAAAAATTTCAATTTGAAGAGCAACTCAATTATTTTAGCAAGAAACTTACGATACATCATCAGATATATCTTGTTGAATCAGTTTCAGATTATACTTCTTGCAGCTTTCAGTTTTATTAATAATTCTCTTTAGCATTGATAGTAAGGTTGAGTAGGTAAGCTTTTCATCATGCCCCACGTTGGGCGCCATTATGTGAAATGGTAAACCTTTGCCCCACTTGTTGGGTGATATTATGTAAAATGGTAAATTTAGTATATATAAGAGCAGTTGCTTAAGTCCCTAATTTGCAAATAAATTCGCAAATAGTTAAGGCCGTCCGGCTCGCAAAATTTGCTGGGTTCAAACCACAGCTCTAGCTCAGTGGTAGATACATGAATTTTCCAAATATATTTAATCACCACAAGGTTCAATGACTGGTGATTAATAATTCTTACTGCTGCTTCTATGAAGTTCTTGAAGAATACCAATAAGGAAATCAAAAAGACAGTTGATGACTGATTACCATTAACCATGTATCCAACCGAGAATAATGAAGACCAACTATAGTTTTTTCTAGTTGATTTTTAAAACGCTCACCATGAATACAGGTATCCACCAATTTATCCTTCCGAAATTCCTTAGAACTTACAACGCCAGTTCTGGAAGCTCTCTGGATCCTTATATGATATAACAGGAACCTTATTAATATAATTATTAATATGTTCTTTCTGGCGAACTAGTATGACTATCATCAAAAGATGATAAGTACTGAATGCTCTTAATAAGATCAATATTAATTGATTCACAAATTTTATATGCTGCACAATATTTTTTCTTGGTACTGTGACAGCCCAAACTGTATATCACGAGATGAATTAGGATAAAATAAACTTCTATGATTTTGTATGCTGACATAAAACACAAAATATATTCTCATAAATAACAATATATATATATATAATATATATATATATATATATAAATTGTTATTTATGAGAATATATTTTATTACAAGCTTTATGAGAATATATATATAAACTAATCTTATATCTATAAATTTTCAATATATATAAATTCTTTTCTAATATTTTGAATAATTATCACAAGGTTTACTGGCATTCATAATTGTGAGTTTTAACAATTATAAATATATTATATTTAATACTGATACTTGGATTTCCAGTCAATTCAGAATTCTACAATTTAAAACCTGTTCGGTCTGCAGATTTAATAGGGCAAGCTTTGATCAATTAGCAAATAATAATTAATAAAATTTATATTTAAAAAATAGAATCTCAGGGTTTTTAATGAGTCCATGCCGTGCATGGAAGTAAGCTTTCTACATATATCAAATAAAATTCATAAAATGTTCTTATAAACTATATGATAGCACTCAACACGTTGCAAAATTTCTTTGATTTGAATTTATTTATATAGCGCTTTGATTAATTCCCCAACTCTTAACAAAAGGCCTTTATAAAACGAGCTCATTTGATCTAACACTCACATTAATGATGTTCTTGACGGTCTCATAGAATGAATTTATTATTTCCAATAATTAATTATGCAGGTCCTTTTCATCTCGGCTGGGCTCACGCATGGGCCAGATTTCTTATAGATTTCTTTCCGAATTAAAGATATATTTATGGGAATTGATTACAATTACGAACTCTTCAACAACACCGAGTTCACAGATAAATAAACATTAATTACAAATAGTTCACATTTAAAAAATTGATTGGCTTGATAATTTTAAAATTTAACAAGAAGGAAGAACCCTAATTTCCATGTGCATCCTTTTAGAATGAGATCACAAGCCAGAAGAAGGTGGTTTTCAGAAAAATTTTATCTCTTCCTTGAACGATTTGTAAGCTTCTTTCTGATTGGCTTTTAATTTAACAAACTCCATACAATTGGTTGCTTCAGATTCAGGGTTTCTTCAACTTTATAATAGAAAAAAAAAATAAAAGTATTTATATAAATATATGGAGTGATTGTCTTAAACTATTCTGATAAATAAATTGTGATATACCGTGCTAACATGTAACATATATTTAGTTTTTTATACAAGTTTTGTATACCCTTGATTTTTGTACTTTTTTAGATTGTAATAAATATTTATGCAGCAATAATAGTTGTCCCTATTTATTTACATAAATCTTCCTCAGTATATATAATACATCTTTTGTGAGTAAACTTTATAATTCAACTTGTACTGGTTGATCAAACAATCAGCTGATTTGTTAGGTATTGATTCAAATAACTATCGATTTATTCTTGATTGATTGATTCATTTAAAAGTGTAAACAAATAATTCTAACCTCAAATGTACATGCAAACTTTTATTTTTTATGATCTGCCAATAATAAATAAGCCGCTTTATAATTTGTAATCCTGCCAATGGATCCTCATAGTTGTTGAATTACAATTATGCATGTTTTTTCTTATCATTTTAGATAATACGATTACTCTTTTATCACTAACAACATTCGATTTTACTTGAGTGGTTCTTTGACTAGGTTATCTTTCTTTTCCATTTTATAATTCTATTAAAGTTCAATAGCTCATTTCAAAAATATTTTGTGGTGCTAAAATACCACGTAACAACTATTGCAATAATTGTATCGAATCTAAGATTTTTAATTACACAAGTACCTCTATCTGTTTATCTACAAATCAATTAGTTTCAGCTGGAATAATAGGTGGAAGTCATAGCATTCCCAACGATTGGAAATAAAACTGTATTTGACCATCAAGAAACCACTCGAAAGAAGGCCTGGAATCTAAATAATGTTAAATGGTCATTGAAGTTACCAATTTATGGGTGATAAAACACACCAGTCAAAATCAAACTGGAAAAGCCATAGCAATAGTTCATTCATTGCCAATAATTAATTACAAAATTGTGGATGAACCAACAGGCATTCGCCCAGAACGATTTCGATCCCTAATTTGGAATAATATTATGAGTTTCAATGTTTTTTTCAATTATTTTACAGATTCCTAATAGTAATCTCAAGCTCTACTGAGTTTGCAAAAAAACTTTCAACCTCCTCATCTCAGACCAATCCCAATTCCAACATGAAGGATTCATGTAATGTAGCATGAGAAAATCGAAGGATGAATGAATGATAATGAAAATTGGGGAAAACAATCAATGGAAAAAATATTTACAAATAATTTGATGAGAAAGAATAATAGAAGAGACCTCTAGAAAGGAAGAACAAAGAAGAGATGATCCTTGAATATAGAGCAGGAAAGTGAGGATAGTGAGTAGTTCGTTGCTATGCAGAAATAGGGTGTGTGTGTGTAACTTCTTCAACAATACAGTACTTGTCTAAGCTCATACGAGAAGAAGATACCGTAGCTTTTCCAAATGTCTACTTTTTCTTCTATCTCCTTTTCTATTTCACCATCAGCTCTTCTTCCTCTTCTTCTTCTTCTTATTATTATTCACCTCCATCTCCTGCCTAAGCTCTTCAAACGTTCTGCCTTTTGTTTCAATCTTTTATATACACAGTTTTCGCCCAGCAGTGTGTGTCTTACATAGAACAGCTCTTCTGCCTTCAAATTGCGAATTTTCTCCGCTTTTAAAATATAGACGAGTGCGCTGAAGTTGAGAAGTTCTCCGGCTGCCACCTCATTCTGCAGTCTGATATTCACTTTCAGACAAATAGAAAACAGTTTTGAGCACTCTTGAGTCCTCACTCTGAGAGGCTGCTGCTTGGCTTGCAAGGCAACTTCATTGAATAAATTTAGAACAACTTCTCTTCTCTGAGATCGAGTTAAGTGAGCTAGTGATGTTACAATAGTACTTTCCTCTGAAAGTTAAAAATTATTTCAGTATATTATTTTAATTCAATTCACAGCATTTACAAACAGTATCGCTTCAATCTTCCAAATTTATACAGAAAAAATCTTTGAATTTAATGTCTTGGATCTAGTTGAATATGTTTAAATTTTCTAAAGTCATTAACAAACACATCCAGACTGAACGAAGATTGACAAGCACATGAACACATCTTATGTTTGCCAAGTTATGTTCTATCTAATACAATTTATAAGGACGGAAAATCGTACGTCCAAAAATCGATGTGCGTGTGACTGGCCTAATAGCACTGTATTCAAAAACTATAAACATTGGCAGATGTATAATTTATTCAAGAGATTTAAAAAACATTCTCACTGTAAGATGTAATCGAGACTTTGAAAAAACTAAAACTAAGAACTGAACTGGACTTTGATGAAATTGGAATGAGACGGCTACATGGGTTGAAAGAAATCCGGAGGGATACGAGAAAAGTAAAGTGGTAACAGCAGCTTCTCTTTGTCACACATACAGAGTAACGGCCAGCAACGGTCACAGTTATCACATAGTTATTCAAAAGTATTCTTTGAGTATCTATAGTGAGGTCCATGTTATAATGGCAGTGTATGATTTGCAATGGTGTTGCTATCCTTGTGTATCATTCAACAAAGCAGATGGCGCTATCTCTTTCACACATTGCAAGGTTGACATATCGTTCATCAACAATGAAGAAATTCAACTAATTGACGAAATAGGGTTAAGGGGTAGGTTTTATTTAGGTTATATTCAATAATGTTTCATAAGGATAGGTTAGGTTTTTGCTTTGAAATTGCAATATGCTAGAATGGGCTAGGGTCCAGGTAGAGTTATGTTTTTTGTTGTTTCAAAGGTGAAAGGATAAGTTAGGGGGTTAGGAGTTTGCTTTGAAATTCAAAGTATTGAATGTGAAAGGGTTAGGGGTTAGGTTTTTCTAAGTTATATTTAATAATGTTTCATAAGGCTAGGTTGGGTTTTTGCTTTAAAATTGCAATATGCTAGAAAAGGCTAGGGTACAGGTAGAATTATGGTTTTTGATATTTCAAAGGTGAAAAGATAGGTTAGGGGGTTGGGAATCTGCTTTGAAATTGCAATATGCTGGAAGGGATTAGGGGTTTTTACCAAGATTTATGTTTATTAATGTTTTAAATATTAAAGGGGAGGTTAGGGGGTTAGGTTTTTGCTTTGAAATGACAATATGCTGACTTAGTAGTGTTTTTTAACATTAGTTAAATAACAACCATTATATTTATTAATTATATTATTGAAAAGTACTCTTTCTTTTATTGAATGAAATGATGATAATATATTGATTATTATATCGAATTTAATGATAAATCATCATTGGATAATAATATCACCATCAAAATGGAATGACGGCTCCAGTTATGGTGCTCGGTAACCATCATCACAAGGAACGTTACATTCAAAGAACTGACTAAATGGAACGGGAAAAAACCGTTACTAACGCATGCGCGATACGGTGCTGTCTGAGACCGAGAGTGGTTTGTGTGGTAACAAAAGAAAGATGAAAAATAACTAAAATGGTTGAAGCATTATGAAACGGACAAGAAATAATAAAATTGAGAACAGAAACATGAAAAAAATCAAGGAGGGTTTATAAAAATACAAGAACGTGTGGGAAGTGCGAAATATATGGAAAATATGGAAAATCCTGGAAGGGTTGGGTTGTAAAAATCATGAAAAATGTGAAATATAATAAAAATCAACAAAAACTTTATAAAGAGGAAGAGATGATGCAGGTGACAAGATGAGAGGTTCAACAAGATGAATATGGAGAAAATAGAATCAAGCGATCAACAAGGAATATAGGCTACATAAACTACATTTGAAAAGTACAGAAATCGAACAAATTAAAACACAAGATGTAGCAGAGGCAGGAAGAAGAGACAAGAACATCAGAGAAATCCAAGCAAAGAGTAAGCAGAATTATAGTCAAGTAGGAAACAAGGAGAATATAAGCCGTAACAAAGCAGGATGGAGGAGGTGAATAAATATACAAGAAAGACGAAGGGATGAATTTAAGAGAGAAGGGAAACACTTCCCCAATTAATGGCAGCTTATCTGCATGACCGTTTCTTTAGCGCTCTTACTCGCACCTCAAGGCAAGAAGCACTGTATATTGAGTGTACTATCTATGTAAAGGACAGTATAAATGTATATATACTGATGGCAGGAGGTGCTCTCCTAGTGATGGCGCAGCTCTCTGTTCTCGGCTCAACTACAATAAATATGGAAGTGGAAGGGTCTGGCAAGTAGGTGATTCGTATGCGGACCATGGCAACTGTCAGTCAAAATGGCCTTTCGTCCCGAGTCCCTCCAAAGAGAAATTCAGTCTAAACCCCCCGGTCCTCGGCGGAGAGATTCAGTCAGAGCCCCTCACTGGAGAAATTCAGAGAGCCCGCAATAATCAACCCCCGCCCCCACCCCCGGAACCTCACAAGTTGGGTCCCCGGAAATCAGGACGAATGTGCGCGTGTGTGAGTGTGTCTGATGAGATAGAAAGAAATAGAATAGAGGCCGCCAGCCTCCGATGGAGCAAGAGTGTGCGGGATGACAATAAGAACATATTATGCACGACTACAAATCAATGAAACACAGGAGCTACTAATCAATTATAATCAATTAAAATTGTGCGAACTGGGAACTTTGAAAACAGGCATTAGTCAGCCAGATTACACGCTAGTATTTGCATTAATTAATAATCCAATCTCAAGTTTTCTATTCACTTATTTCTCTTGTTTATGAAGCATCACAGCAAAAGGAAATCAATTGATAGTTTGTTATTCATCAATCGCTATCAATATCCAAGACATGATAATATTTCATTCCAGTTTGGTGCAAAAAATAATTATTCATTATTTAAATAACAGTAGTTAAAATATGATACCACATCATAAAATCATTACAAAACATTATTCGAAAGTCGAATCTTTTATTTTCCTACACCTATAGGTATTTCCCAAACATATTTTTCATTTAATCATGTTGTTTAAAAATTAAGTACTTTTAATATTTTATCGATAACCTATTAAAGAATAGAGACTACATACACTATACATTATATTAATAGAATTGTAATTATGAAGTAAACTATAACGCTATAGTTTCGTTATAAAGTCAATGCTGATGACCCAATAACTCATCATTCTGCCTGAAAATTTATATTTTTCAGCACTACAAATTCCATTGCTTTAGAAAAAAACTTGTTTAATGAGATAGCTTCAGGATGAGGTAGACTAATTCAATTAGGCTACAATTATCTATATAAATTGTGATTACCATAATGTAGGTGGTAGTAAGCAATTTTTTTGGCTTTAATATTTTCAAGCTTTTTAATAATTTACAAATTATTAATGGATTTTTGAATGTAGTACTAAGATTTTAACATTCATTATTAGCCAAGATCCAATTTTCATAGTGTTTAAACATTATTGGACTTATTGTGAGAATTGTAGGAATTGTTATCATAACCTGATATTAAATAGGCCTATATAGATTCGGAAGAGAAACAATTCTGGATTAATTCTGTTGTTTCTCTCACAATCCTTGTTTTGATTTTGTGAATGAGTAACTTGTAATAAATACGTGAATGGATGAATGAATAATAGAATAAATAGATAATTGAATATTGGTGTATTCTAATAATATATTGACGTCATATTAAGTATCGGGATCATATCATAATATGAAGAAGACTTATTGCTGTAATGGAATAGAAAGTGATTGCTGTAGGATTTCTGTAGATCGAATGTTTTTTCAACAAATTAATTCAATAGAACATTAACAGTAATTCCAAAAGAATCAACGACGATGACAAGTTTAATCATTGAGTAAAGTAGATTGCTATGCATGAAGCTTTGCGAATAAGACTGCAAATCGCCTGACGGTGACGGGAGCGGAAAAAATGCTGTTAAAAGCCATCGCCGTCATGCGATTTGCAGTCGTATTCGCAAAGCTTCTATCTACGTACTTCAAGGGTTTTCGCTGATGTTGGCCAATAATAAATTGAACACGTTGTAATATTGATGTATATCCTACCTATTCTATATAGTGCATCTAATAGTCTTGAGTTGATAAGACGATATAAGATTTGGATAAAAGTTATTCCTTGTTGGTTATCCATCTTGTTTTCACTATTATTATTACTATTGTATTTTGATATAACTTTAAAGTGAAAAAACACACATTCTTTGGAGTGGCGACGACCGTTTCGTGCTGGTATTGTACATTCTGAATGTGCAATACAATGTGCAATACCAGCACGAAACGGTCGTCGCCACACCAAAGAATGTGTGTTTTTTCACTTTAAAGTTATATTAAAATACAATAGTAATAAAAGTTATTGATTCGTAGAACCCAAAATCTAAGCTAAATCCGCAATAATAAAGAAAAATCATAAAAGTTTCAGTGGAGTGTAACAAACCAACCCCATAATTACTCACAGTTAATTTGGTGAGGAGGCGAGTAATCAGGAGGCTGATAATGGGGCAAAAAAAAACTTTGTAATTGAGGGGCAGAAAAACATTTTTTGGAAATAATCAGTGAGACACTTTGATGAATGACAAACCCCTCTGGGAATTAAACTCAATTTCCAATAATTAATCTTCTTCAAGGAATTATTTTGGAAGATATCTATGATAAAGGATCTGGTGAGGGGCACTCACACTACTTTCCTTGCCATTATATTGCTCCTCGTTTTATCCTCTGGAACAATCTGGGGCTTCAAAACTAGGTTTTTTAGAAAGCAATAATTTTGTAAGCTAGGTAGAAGTGCATATACAGTAGAAAAACATGTTTTTGGGCTCAGGAGGCCTACAAACGTATAGAAATCATTAAGCTGTGCAAAGGCTAAAAAACCCCTTTCTACTGGTAATATTTTACGAAGTTTTTCGATTTCTATACTATCAAGCTACCAAATGAAAAAATTTTCTCATGACATTTTTTTCGATCATTATTTTTTGTTTAAATTTTTGGGACAGATCATTTAAAATTCGGTTTAGAGATAAATTCATTAAATTCTAAGGATCAATTCGTCATGGTATTGTTGATTGAATAAAACAAAAAGTTTCCGAGAATATATATTTTTGAGAAAGTTATTCAATTTACCAGAAAAAGACCAAAGATAACTCAGCTAAAAGTTATTTTTGGTCATTTTTACTAAATTGAACAATTTTCATTTTTAATTGTTTTCCTGAGAAAACTTTTTCTTCTTGATAGCTTGATAGTATACAAATCGAAAAATTATATTATATAATATATATATATATATATATAATATATATATATATATTATATATATATATATAATATATATATATATATATATATTATATATATATATATATATATATATATATATATATATATATATATATATATATATATAATATTTATATATAAAAATAATATAAATTTGATAAATTTGTAGAAAGTAATTTCATAGTCGTTTAGGTTATCAGGTGCATGTTCAAGTTTAATTTTACTTTCCTTGCCCTACTACAACCCTACTAAGTACTACCGTAGGTAAGGAAAGTCTTGCTCTCACAAAGTCATGAAGGTAGTAGCATAGATGAAGGATAAGCGGAAGCCTATATTTCTTGTCCCTGGTAGTAGTCTAATCTAAGACTGTGCAACGGCTAAAATACTTTTTACTGTTGATATTTTTCAAAGTTTTTCGATTTGTAGACTAACAAGCTATCAAGAAGAAAAAGTTTTCTTCTAAGGTACTCTAATTAATCTAATATAATATAGTATAGTCAATTAGAAGTCACCTGATCAAACTAAACATCGATGTCTCAGAAGAAAGTGAACAATATAGAAATTCCAACACGAAGACAACTTGAATTGCGAAGCTTAGACAGGTGGTAGTCCAATAGGGCTATCAGTTTAAACTTTGACGTTAGTGGAACCTCCGATTGGCCTTTACATTTTTCATCAGTTCAAATACTGAATAAGAGAATATTTTTTATTCTAAATGATTTCTTTGAAAAAATCCTCAGAAATACTTTAATATCGGGGCACCGAGCTTCGCTCGTTATTTTTATTTATTGATGAACAGAACCATAGCCTACTTTAGATAGAAGGCCGGAACATGTTCAATATGGCAACGTGTGGTTCAGGCCGACCATGCTTTATTTGATATGCATAGATTCATTACACCATTAGAAAAATTGTATTTTGTAGAATCATTTGTATTATTGTATATTGTGAAATCATTTGTATTTGTTAGTAGGGATAGTAAGTATTTGTCAATAATGTTATTATAAACCCACAGAGATATGTAAAGATAGATTAAACTATTGCTATTGGATATCAATTCTTCTGTGATTTTTTTGTATACTATTATGCCTAGATTCTAGATATAATTTAGTTAATGAACAAAGTTGAATGAATTATCATTATTCCAGCAATTTATTCTTTCAATAACCAATTACTTCATTATTAATATGAATTATCACTTCTCTTTATAAGGCTACTTTGAAATTATTAAAACATGATATAAATCTTCAATACCGTACTCTTTGTATTTTTTTCTTCCAAAACACGCCTAGTTCCAACTCATCTAAAGCCATTTTTCCTAAATAAAAAAGAATGAGTTGAAACAAGTCTTGTTTTGAAAGAAAAAAGAATAATAAAGGGTAGGGTACGGTACTTGATGATGTGTTTTAATATAAATTGATGGATATTATTACGAACAAAAACTGAATGATAGTAGAATATATTATTCCCTTTGATAGATATTATTGAACTATCGATTATCTTTACGGTGTATAGTTAGTTATAGATGCACAAAAAGCGAATGCATTAAATTTAGAAGTTTCTTAAAAAGAAGACAATATTCGATTTTCATATTTTTATTTTACATTTAGAAGGTACTATTCAATACTTTCATCTATTAATGAAATGCATTTGATCATTAAAATTGCTCGTAGGAGATACAGACACAGAAAGTAAGTACAGTGAAGTATATTGCCAAGCTAGGCATTATACTTGAAACTCCTAGAGCTAAAGTTAAAATCTGGTGTGGTGCACTCACACCACTTTCCTTGCCGTTATGAAAATTGATCAACTGACGCTAGTGTTCCCGCGCATCTCAAGTCTACTTTTCCAAGATCTGAGCCAGCTGGTGACAGGACAATAGCGCTACAGACACACGAAGTCTGCTATCTCTTCATAGTGAATGATTTAATAGAATCAACAGTTGCCAACAGTTTGCAATTGAATAATCTTATTTTCTCGAATTTCGAGCTTATTTCCAATTTTAGGTGAAAATGTTAATGAACATTAATTGTAGAGATTACTATGCTTAATCTTTTCCACTTGAAAATTTTCGTTTAAATTGTATCTGAAGCCTGATAATTGGGAATCTAAAATCAAACTTTGCATACATGGTTCAGTGCTCCTGAAATTTTTACAGATATGAGACTTGTGGCAGTTGATAGAGCTTATCAATGACTTTTTTAGGTATGAATTTGAACAAAATCGTTGGAGCCGTTTTTGAGAAAATCGCGAAAAACCCTGTTTTTGACAACATTTTCGCCATTTTAGCCGCCATCTTGAATTGCATTTGATCGAAAATGTTTGTGTCGGATCCTTATAATGTAAGGGACCTTAAGTTCCAAATTTCAAGTCATTCCGTTAATTGGGAGATGAGATATCGTGTACACAGACGCACATACACTCATACACACACACACACACACACACACACACACACACACATACAGACCAATACCCAGAAACCACTATTTTGGACTCAGGGGACCTTGACACGTATAGAAATTTAGAAATTGGGGTACCTTAATTTTTTTCGGAAAGCAATACTTTCCTTACCTATGGTAATGGGGCAAAGAAAGTGAAAATAGTCTATTAGTTAATATTATATATTTTTTTACTATTATTGAATTTAAATTCTCAGTATTAGTATTTGATAAAGGGCATAAAACTGGTAGTTAATCGGGAGTCTACCCAAGTGAATTCAATTTGCTCGGCCTGAAGCTGAGCTTGACTGCGACATTGCCAAGTTGTGCGCTCCAGCCTTTATCTAAAGTAAGCCATGACAGAGCACAATTCTCTGAAATGATTGTGTTTATATTTTACAGCTGGCTATACGTCAGCTTATGAATTTCGGGGATGCGATATTTTGATTTTCCACAGAATCGCTCGCTCACTTTTTACTATCCACGGACGACGAAAGTCTCAGCTGTTTCAGCCAAGGATGAATTATCCTTTTAATGTCGTTCAGCGAGTTTTCCCAAGGATGAGACCTAGTGCAATCGAATTTTTATATCATAAACCTACTATGTTCCACATTTTGTGAAAATCGTTAGAACCGTTTTCGAGATCCGTTGAACATAAATAACCAGATATGAAAATAGCCAGATATAAATAATATACAGAAATTGCTAACTTAATATAATAGGATGATAAGCCATTATCAGATCTTATCAACTGGAGCATATACAGTGCCCGAGAATCAACAATACACAGCATGTGTGCCAATAATAATAGGAAATTAATTATAAAATTCAATAATATACAGAGTGGGTGAAAAGTCCGAGAACGGCTTAATATCTCATACACAAATGTTATTTGACGGTTTGTGTAGTTGGGGATCCTACTCAAATTGAAAGTACTACTTTACTATGACTTCAAAAATCTGGTCCGCCATCTTGGATCCGCCATATTGAATGCAACTTTATTTTTTTAAATAGGAAGGTGGTCATGCGATACATGATTTCGATACGAAATTTCAAGAAAAAAAGAATGGCGAAAACCGCATATCGATATCTCAAACCGTTCAGAAGATATTCACATTATTAATCAATATCATGCATATCAGAAATGAAATAGATAAGTGGTATTGATTAATAATGTGAATATCTTCTGAACGGTTTGAGATATCGATGTGCGGTTTTGACCATTCTTTTTTTCTTGAAATTTCGTATCGAAATCATGTATCGCATGACCACCTTCCTATTTAAAAAAAACAAAGTTGCATTCAATATGGCGGACCAAATTTTTGAAGTCATAGTAAAGTAGTATTTTCAATTTGAGTAGGATCCCCAATCACACCCACCATCAAATTACCTTTATGTATGAGATATTAAGCCGTTCTCGGACTTTTCATTCATTCTGTATAGGTAGCCTACATTAACCATGAACAGCAGAGCTGAGTCATAAATGCTGCCATGGTAAAAATAAGCCATTATTTCCAGATATGTAGATTGAATATTTGGAGACGTAAAAATGGAATTCAAAGTCCTAAAGCCCAACAAAAACAAATCATATTGCAAATAGAATAAATAAAATTAGCCCAGTCGTACAATACACTACAAATTAATGAGAATATTGATGTACTACAAGAAATGTTATAAAATGAACTATTCCACACATACAGCACCTACTTTCAATACACTATCGACTGGTACATTTATTCTGGTACCGTATCTATTGATATATTACAAGTCTCTAATAAGAATATTAGTGTCAGTTGGGAACAAATAATTAGTTACTAAAATATTCACTACTACAATAGTCACCACTAGTACTACACAATATGTAGGTACTAGAAGATGAAATTTAATTTTTACTTTAATTTTACAATGAATTCACTCGAAATGAATAATTCCAATGATTCCTACATCACATCAAGCAATACACAGTTTCGACAATAATTACTAGTCTGATAAGTTTCACACTTGTTAACTGATAACAGATAACAATGTTCTTTGCAGGTCTACAGTACCCGCTTTATTCACCGGACCTGCAGAAATCGAAAGAGTAGCATCGCTATGCCTATCCGGATTGTGATATCCCAAACCGAATAAGTATTAAAGATCAAACCATGATGGTGAAAGCAGATAGTATAGAGATGCAAAAATATTCAACAATTGTTAGTACTTACCGTTATCAATATATTATCCATCTTCTTACAAAAATGTTCTTTTTTAACAGAACAACTGATAATATAACATATCAGTAAATCAAACCACACCCTGAATTCCATAGAATAACCAAATCATACAAAAATGACTGAAAAATGAGTTCTAGAGGATAATAATCATCTAGTTATTGGAGGATAAATTAAATTTATAGCTTGCGGTTTAACGGTAAAGATTCAGGTTTGGAATAAGGTTAATGGAGTTTAGCTCAAAAAATAGTCTATAATCTCATTTCAGCGACTGCTACAACAAATTATAGAAAAATATCGGTACGAATTCCATAACATGGAACATTTTACAATTTCTACAAAAAACAAAGTTTGAGAGAAATAAATGTTTAAAAAAAGGTTGTCCTTTAACAAACTATTTAACCCCGGAATTGATGGCACATTTAAACTTACATTTGTCTCAATTCTCCATTATCTATCAGTTCATTTTTCACAACACATGGAGTAAAAAGTGACACTTCAATCGTTGTTCTTGTCATCGGAAGTTTCTGTCTCTCTCACACAAATGTTTCTTGCTTCAGGAAGAGTCAAAACACTTTTTGCAAATTCTTTTCGTTCTTCTTCAGTCTTCAATGTTGAGTAGAGTTTCTGGAGATGATTTTCTTGGTAAGCCTGAAATTAGAAACAAAAAGTTATTAATCTGTCCAAGTGAGATCAAAATGAGTGGACTAAAATAAGATTCATTTTGTTCTACAATCTGATCGAGTTTGGCAAAAGTCAGATTTCCAAGTAAGGAGAGTAAAGTATTTAATAAATTACATTCTTCAAGAACACTACCTTAGAATGAACACTTCAACAGAATCAACACTTTAGCATGTGGTACACTTGGCATGGAATATAAACCAAAAGCTTGGTTCCACGTACGTCTATTGAATCTAAATGTGATTGAATGATGTCTTATAACACGACAAGACATGGTTGCGTTCAAAGACACTGATCGATAAGTGAAAGTGGCTCTAAACGAGGCACTGTTTGGTCTAACTCAAAGACCTTAAAGATGCATAGACTCACATGCAGCGCTAGTGTACTTGGAATTGGAATCGACCATTGAGGGGACAACCTGGAAGATTATCACACACTTAAGATCTTGAAGATTTTGTAATCTATGATATTACATAAAAATATATATATATATATATATATATATATATATAATATATATATATATTATATATATATATATTATATATATATATATATATATATATATATAATATATATATATATATATATAATATATATATATATATATATAATATATATATATATATTATCAGGATACACACGACACGGATAGATTGAAAACACTTAAAAACTTACATTTAAACGAGAATTTTCTGGGGCTGGGCCCCTATGTCAATCAACCAGGAAGTGAAGTGGTGCAGATTTGAACATTCTAACGGTCGTGAGGAGGCGCACTGATTGAAGGAGCATTATGGGATTAGTTGGTGATGGGTTATTTCAAGCAGGAGAATTCAAATTTGAGTGGGCTATGGATAAGGAAAGGTGTAGATTATGTATTGATAGAAAAGAGGAGATTTAAAATTAGAAATCCGAAATGAAGTAGAATAAATCAGTAAATGGAATTATAGAATTGAATTGGAATTAAATTTATTTTAATTTTCATTGAAAATTTATTATATAATTTGATAGCTGTGAAATTTCTTATACTCGTATATGATGAAATTTATTTCAATTTAATTGGACAGTTTGTGTAGAGTTGATAGTTATGGTACTATTGCTGTCTGTTGAGACCAGGACTGGAAGCAGCACCAAGCACCCAAATAAAAGCCAATTCTTTCGTCTTGACATCTATGGAGGGGGCTATGGGAGGGAGAGTGGCAAGGACTTTGACTTTGAAGCATTGGTCGAAGTTCTTGTTGTGCTCAGAGCCATGGGTGGGGATAGGTAGGGAAGTATTATTTTTAAAGGAAGCCCTGTGATTGTTGATCCGGAGGTTTAGGGCAGTGGTGGTTTCACCTATGTAGAAGGCAGGACAGAAGTTGCAGGAAAGGAGGTAGATGCAATTTTTGGAGATGCAATTACTGGATTGATGGATTTGATGGGTGTAGTTGGTGATAGGACTGGTAAAGGAAATGGAAGGATCAGTGATAGGGCAGGTTTTACAGCGGGGGCGTTTGCAGGGTAGGGTACCAGGTGGAGTTGGGATTTCATCAGAGGTGAGTGATTGGTTTTTATTAAAAATTCTTTTGAGGTTGGGAGGCTGCTTGTAAATGAGGGTGGGTGGTTGCTGGAAAAGGTGTTTGGTAGAGGGATTGGAGGAGACGACATGGAACAGATCTTTAAGGACAGGCTTGAGGTTTTCGATTCCAGGGAAGTAGGTAGTACAGAGCTTTGGAGTTTGTGGGATTTGGGAATTTTTTGTGGTTGGATTAGTGTCTGTTTTGGAGGAGATTTGTTTCTGTAACAACCTTTCAGGATAGTTACATTTCAGGAGGGATTGGTGGAGTTTTTTGAGGTACTGGTCAAGGTAGTGGGGATCACTGCAATTTTTTTGGCGTCGGATTGAGAGGGAACGTGGGAGGGATCTTTTGATGTGGTAGGGATGGCAACTCTCAAAGTGTAGGAACTGTTGAGTGTGGGTGGATTTGGTGAAAGTATTGGTGGATAAGGCATTGGAGTTGGAAAGGATTACGTTGACATCTAGCAAGTTGATGGAGGATTCAGAGATATTCCAGGTGAAGGAGACAGAGTAGTTGGAGTTGAGTTGATTGAGGAAGTGGGAGAGGGTATCATGTCCATGAGGCCATATGAGGAATATGTCGTCAATGAAACGGAGCCACATCAGGGGGGATAGGGTTTGTTTAGAAAGGAAATCCTGTTCAAGGAGGCCCATGAACAATATATATCATATATATATCATATTATATCATATATATATCATATTATATTATTTATAATACATATATTGTATAATATCTCGCGCTAAAATACCTCAATGGTACCCTTTAATTTCAAGTAAGAGCTAGCATTGGGAAGGCATAGGCATTGTGAGTTTATACCTCTTCAAGGTCTTTGGTCTAACTGATAAGAAAGTAAACGTCATATCCGGTTCGTTCACTGATCAGCTCATCGTACTTATCTACCGATGGAAAAGAACGTAAACAGAGTAGCTGAACATATACAGACATGGCTGAATACGAGGTTGTTTACAATTATAATGGACTCCATTATAATGTATTTGGGAGCACAGAAATGCATGATTACATAAATTCAATAACATTCAAAATATTATCCAAAGCATTTGAAACAACTCCAATCACTTGATGGTTTTTCATTTCAATTGATAATACAATGAGATAGGTTAGGTTCTAGTTTTGTTTACAAATATAAGCAGCAGAAGAAATATCTGTCAGTCATGACTCATGAGCAACCGTTCAGCCATGGAATACATACAGAATGGAAGGAATCAATCTAACCAAGACTTGAGTACACCAAGACCACGACACATGACTGCAACATCTTGTTAGAAATTAAAACTACAGCTATATTACAATGCTACACTTTCTTTCAAGATGGTGGATTTTGGTGTCAGGTTACTAGCCGACTTTCCATTCTGTGATCAGGTTTTTTACTGAACGTAAAAAAACAAGATGGAATTGATCAGTGGCAGCGATGGAACCCAACCAATTTTATGACAACCATCTGAGGGAACAATAATGCAATAACATCATACTTCAACATTTAATCCTGGTTAAATTTAATATGAAGTACGAAGGACGCGCAATCGGGCCAAATAATTGAATATCACTGCAATACAATGAAAATTACTGATGTGAAAATGACATAGATTTTTATTATACTATTATGGCAAATAATGAATTTGAATGTGATCCATGAAGTAACTTTTTTCAATTTCTTGACTATTATCAAGAATAAATCATAGATTCGAATTACACTAGGACACCAGTGGTTAGTGGTGACCAAGCAGTAACTTATTCAGATCAATGACTTGCGATGAATCTGACACCAGTGGTATCCCAGATCTGGTGACTCTAGTCTAAGCACCACAAGAGCTGATGTCCCGCGACTCACTTGGACACTGAGTGTCTCACTGGTGTGTGAGCATGGTGTCCTAGTGTAATAAGAACCGACTATTGCCCAGACAAGAGTGGTCAACAATTAACTTCATAGCATAACCAAAATTAATAATACAGAACAGAGAGTGTGCAATAATACAATTGATATAGCATACACATTTTTGTACACACGAAGGAACATTATTAATATTGATTTACTAGTACCTTGTAAATTGCCAGCCTTAAGCATACAATTTAGCACAAAATGCATACCATGCAGCCGCTCTCTTAACTTTAAAATTACACTTTAGAGACCAGAATATGATCTTCCGAATATTTTTGACAGTTGGAAAAATAACTTCAATTATAATATCTGAAAAGCTTTCTCTCTTCCACCACCACCCACTTATATCTTGAAACAAAAAAGTTTCTAGCATGTCAAAAATGTCATGTTTTCGGCTAGAAATGTACCGTATCGACATTGACACACATAATTATTTATTTAAAAGAAAACTACATATTGGATGAAAATGATCAAGACTTTAATAGAAAGGAAACATTCTCCCCGTTATTTTGATATAAAATTGTTACCCATTACTACACATATTTTCCTAATGTTTTCAATTCTATCAAACAAATTAAATTTCCTTTGAATCCTTCAAACCTGGAACTTTACCAGCACTACTAGGATATCGGGGATGATATTCTACATTCAATTCCTGTAGTTAATTTAGAAATTTGCGAAAGTTGCAATTTTACTATGCAACTTGGCAAGACTGTAATTCCTTCAGATGGAGGGCCAATTCTCAACTTATTTCATACAAAGTGTTAGTGTAGATTAGAAAGCTATAAATTTGCACTTTTACCTTGATAAATTTGTAGCATTGATGGAGTGTAGCACCAGTGTATAAGGTATTGATTGACACGTCGTCTTTGCCTATGTTATGAATGAATGGAATGGAAGTTGCCACAAAGCGATGTGGACCATGCCTACAACGTATCACTGCTATCCTTGTTTCTTTGTTGCAATATTTTACTGAAAAAATATAAAGAAAATCAAAGTTTTTTAAAGAAGAAAAGAAAATTTTGAGATGGTAAATAAAAGATAACTTCATTGAAGATAACATTATGGTATTTAATTTTATTTTAATATGTCCTGTTTCACTGAAAAAGTGAATTTCTTTCAAAGACTATTAGAAAAAATAAGAGAATTCAGAAATTAGAGATAGCATGATATAGTCGTCTCAAACGTCATATTTTATTTTATGATGTTATGTTGAGCTGGGTCTCAATGGAAATTCTTTGCAAGAGATATGATTTGCATTATTCATAACTATTTTTTCAACATAAAGGAAGTTTTCACGCAATATGCCGACTATGCGCCGACACAATGCTATACCAATATCATAAGGATAGATATTTCATGGTGTCAAAAAGAGCAGCTTCCACAAACACCGATACGTCACAGACAAATCATTGATAGCATCACTTCCTTAACATGCAATTCCTTAACGGCGTCTAGTATTGTGTGGCTAGAGCCGCCGCGGCTAGAGAACATAACCTAGAAATTCATTATAGTCCAGTCAAAGAAATGTTATAGAGGGAAAAGTTAGGAAGACAATTTTTGACCCCACAGTTCTATTAAGAGTAGTAAAGAGGTAAACATATCAAAAGTCCCCACCCCTATCCTCTGTGCTAAGAGGAAGAGGGTAGGGTGGTTTAAAGGTTCCATTTTTTTGGTTTATCGCATAAAACTCAAAAACTATGTATCATAAGGACTTGTCTGTTATATAACAAATTGAAGCTTACATAAGTTCCTACAATATACAATCTACAACTTTTCTTATATCTCCTCTGGTTTTCGAGATATCCGCTCTTGAAGGTGTGACATTTTTGAAAAAAGAACCACGTTTGCTACAATTTTTTTGCAATTTTTGCTCTTATAACTTTTTAAAAATCGATGAAAAAAATCCATATTAATTATGAGCTTATAGAGCATTAAATTCTCTTGAATTTGATGTATCACACTTTTATGAATTTCCCTACACCTTTTGCAGCAGCTTTAGTGTTGAGTGTGAAATCTCCATTTTTGCAACAATAGATCAATTGTCAACGGAATTTGGAGGGAATGTTTTAGAAAAATTTTTGACTTTGCATCTTTGTTGAGACTAGTTGGGAGGAGAACATATCAAAAGTCCCCATTCCTAACTCATGTGCTAAGGGGATGAGGGTGGTTTAAAAGTTGCATTTTGCAGCGTTTTGCTTCCACGCTCATATCTTGAGAACAATGCATTCAACAGACATAACTAACCATTCAAAAATAAAGCTTGATAAATTCTCTAAACTTTTTGTTCTGTGGAATTTTTTGATATTCCCACCAGTTACCGAGATATTCGCTCTTGAAGATATGTAATTGTTAAAATAACAGGTTTTTATCCAATGTTTTGCTTTTTCAGGGCTTATAATTCTCCAACAATGCAACATAAAAACTTATGATTATCGTACGTTTGTAGAGAATTCGCATTGATGTATTATTTCACTCTTCCAAGTTTTCCTTTCATTGTTATAGCAGCTTCAATATTAGGGGTGAAATTTCCATTGCTGCAACAATTGATCGTTCGACGATGACATTTGAAGTGGGTGTCTGTGACACAAATTTTGACTTTGCAGCTTGATTTGGACAAGTTAGTGAACTTAGCAAAAGTGCGCATCTTTATCACCTCTGTTGGAGGAGTGGAGGAGTGGAGTTGACACTTGTTGCAGCAATGAAAATTCCGCCCCCCCCCCACGTTGAAGCTGCTATAACAATGAAAGGAAAACTTGGAATAGTGATATAATACATCAATGCAAAGAGAATTTAATTCTCTACAAACGTACGATAATCATCAGTTTTTATGTTGCATTGTTGGAGAGTTATAAGCCCTGAAAGAGGAAAACATTGGACCTGTTATTTTAACAATTACATATCTTCAAGAGCGAATATCTCGGTAACTGGTGGGAATATCAAAAAATTCCACAGAACAAAAAGTTTAGAAAATTTATCAAGCTTTATTTTTGAATAGTTAGTTGACCGAGCGAAGTGAGGTCTAAGACTCAAGCCGACGGTTTGGCATTTCTCTTGATGTTTACATTTTTGAATGTTTAAATGTTTATATGTTGCGCATTTACGGCGAAACGCGGTAATAGATTTTCATGAAATTTGACAGGTATGTTCCTTTTTTAATTGCGCGTCGATATATATATATATATATATATATATATATATATATATATATATATATATATATAATATATATATATATAAGTTTTTTTTGGAAATTTTGCATTTCAAGGTAATATAAAAGGAAAAAGGAGCCTCCTTCATACGCTAATATTAGAGTAAAATCAGACTATAGAATTATCCACCATAAATCAGCTGACAAGTGATTACACAGATGTGTGGAGAAGCCAGTCTATTGCTGTATTTCCATAAGGTCTATAGTTTCAATCAGGTACTTGTGGATGAGAAAACTGCGTAAGGTCTACTGTTCACAGAACTACTACAGGGTGTCCACTGAATCAGGCTCAGAAAATTCCCGTACAATTCCCGCATATTTCACGTTTTTCCCGGTTTTCCTCGCTGGTTAAAACACATGATTAATATGTAAAAATATAGGTTGGGGGGGGGTCTATGGGGTTTCTCAGAAGAAGGGTCAAATTGGAATATTCTTAAATAAAAATATTTCAAAAGAGCACAAGTATGTTTTTCAAGAATCAAAATGTAGCACCATTATACGATTAAGTTATACTGTACACTGTATTTCGAATAATATAAAAAAATCAATTTAGAAGAAAAAACTATACTCCCTAACCTACCCTTTACCCTTTAAACCGTTGTAGTCTGGTAGTCACTACCAGTATATACATTGGTGTTTGCAATATAGCTCTGATTTTTCAATATATTGTTTGGATACATTAGAAGTCTAGAACCAATTTTGCATGCAAAATTTCCAATATCTTCCGATTGCCACAATTTAATGTATAATTCAAAATTCCTCTGGGCGTAATTTTAAGCTCTTCAACCTAAGACCAGAAAGCGAACAAAATTACGCCCAGAGGGATTTTGAATTATACATTTGAATTGTGGCAATTAGAATATATTGTTGATTGAAAACTAAAATTCATTTAAATTGATTATTTTGTTGAAATTTTACTCGTTTTTGTAACTCAGAACACATTAGATATAGAGAGTTCCGGATGATTTCATTGAATTCAGAATTTTATAAAATGAAAAAAAGGCAAGAGCAAATTCAACTGTCCGACGACTGGGTGGAGATAAGCTGGAAACTAAAAATTAAACGAAAATACGAGGTGTTTGGTCCATTCTGTATCCATCACAAGAAAATTTTGCATGCAAAACTTGATTCTAGAGTTATTTTATGTATCCAAACAATATATTGAAAAATCAGTAATCAGTAAAATCAAAACTACAATATTATATTGAAAGCACACACCTTTTCATGTCTATACTGACTGGAGACAGGACTAATATTAAACATCCCCTCCCTCAGCGGAAGGACCCACAAAAAGGCCAGGAGTGGAACTGACGTAGGTCACGAGATTGTGGGTGGAGAGCCCAAACCTCACCACTGTTCAAAGAAGGGCGGCCATTCTTGCAAAACGTCTTGAGAGAGATGAGGCTTTTGATCCTAAAAAGTTTCGGAGGAGCAAAAAGAAAAAAAACAAGAGACCAAAGATGGTTGAAACTCCAGGCACAAATGTGGGTCAAGACTCAAGAGGGTGAGTCAAGGGTAGCCAGGCGCCCTAGAGGCAACTTGGCGACCCCTTCCTCAGCGGAAGAACCTTCAAAGAAGGCCAGGAGTGGAACTCACGTAGGTCACGAGGACCAATCAGTCTGAAGAGACTGCCAAGCATATCACACTGGATTGCGACAAGCAACCAGGTGATGAATGGGATGTCAGCATGGGGGAAAACCCCTGGTTCTTGTAAAGGACATAGGTATTGGTTTGCCTAACATACTACTTGGGGTACACAATAAGCTTCGGTTGACGTGTGGGGTTCTTTGAACCTTTGAATCCTTGAATCCGTCCCTTCAAAAAAAAAAATTAAACAGAACATTTAAGGTTCTGAAAAACATAGTGTGATTTGATTTACTATCAATAATTTCAACATCGACAATACCTACACCAGATACGGAACTACACCTCAAATAAAGGTATTCCCACATGCCGAACCAAACCTCGAACAGCGTAGCGAATCGTACAATCCACCGTGCATCGAGCCGTGTGCAGCGAACATGAGCCATATGTTTCAAATGTTAACACTCAGCTGTTAAACAACCGCCGCGCAGTTCTCCGAACCGTTCGTCGTCCCACTAGCCGCTCTTTTAACCAATCTCCACGCCGTTCGCCGAACTTTTCAGCCAATCAGAGCCCTTGATTAAAATTCGCCGTGCAGCTTGCGGTCCAATTTTGGCTATCCATCACAAATGGAAAACATGTGAATACTTTTGCGAACATTAATACAGTACAGGCTTCTTCTCATTAATTTTATTTAATCTATATTTTGAACAATTCATTGTCATGAATAATAAATTTATAGGAATCGTTAATGTTCAATGTAAATAGAATTTCTGAAAAATTATTGATTGGATAGATTTCAATAACTTATTAAAATATTATTGAACAAGAACTCAGTATCATGAGTATTTCCTTTTAAAATTATAATAATTTTGATATTTAACTAATAATTAATTTCACCAACTAACCATAAGTGAACTGGAATAGATTCTGTAATTTCCATATTCTATTTATTTTAATAAATACTACAGCATATACTTACAAAAGTGACACCTTTATAAATATTTTCCACTTGCCATCGATTTTCGTTGGTAAGAACATTGATCATTGTTATTTCACGAAAAAGTGGGTATAGTTGTACAATTTCCCCCAAAAGGTGTCTGGTTTGGTCTATGTTTTGGCAACCCAAAAGAACTTACTTATAGTCTGTGTAAAATAAGTTGAGACTTGGCCCTCTATCCGATGAAATTACAGGGTTGCCAAATCGTGAAAAATTGCAACTTTCTCAAATTTCCAATTCAACGTCAGAATTGGATATAGAATATCATCCCCGATATCCTAGTAGTGCTAAAAAAGTTTCAGGGTTGAAGGATTGAAAGGAAATTTAACTTTTATGATAAAATTAGAAACATTGCGAAGATTTTTTTCTTTTGAATATCACTTCTCTTAGAATCATGGGGCGTCGTAATGCGTAATCATTTTATATCAAATTAACGGGGAGAATGTCTCCTTTCTATTGGTGTTTGGATCATTTTTATCCGACCTATAGTTATTTTTTAATTAATGATTATGTTCGTCAATGTCGAGACATTTCTAAAAGAGAACATGAAATTTTTGAGATGCTAGAAACTTTTTTGTTTTACAAGATAAGTAGGTGGTGAAAGCGAGAAAGTTTCTCAGAATAAATTGAAATTATTTTTTTCAATTATTGTCAAACGTACTCGGAAGAAGGTATTTTGGCCTCTCAGGAGTTTCAAAGTCAAGGATAGCGGCTGAATGGTGTGCCACCATATGTTATCAATAGCTGGGATCAACAAAAACAAAATACAGAACGATTGAAAAATTCAGCAACTGCAAGCCACATGATCATAAATAGTGAAAATGACAACTTCGCCTCGAATAATTCAAGCAGTGTTTCATTACAGCCTTTCTAGAGGCAATCAGCTGCTTGCGTTTGAAATAATTCAGTCAAATATTTTGTAAATTGCCAGCCTTGAGCATAATTATAATTTGGTACACATTGCATACCATGCAGCTGCTCTTCTAACCTTAATAAAATCTGGTGTGCGCACTCATACTACTTTCCTTGCCGTTATGAAAATTTAACACCTGACGCTAGTGTTCCCGCGCATCTCAAGTCTACTATTCAAAGATCCAAGCCAGCTGGTCACAGGACAATAAGGCTGGAGACACACGAAGTCTGCTATCTCTTCATAATGAATGATTTAATAGAATCAACAGTTGCCAACAGTTTATGATTGAAATAATAACATTTTCTCAAATCTCGAGCTTATTTTCAATTTTAGGTGAAAATGTTACTGAACATTAATTGAAGAGATTTCCATGCTCAATCTTCTCCACTTGGAATTTTTTGTTCAAATCGTATTTAAACCCTGATAATTGGGAATCTAAAATCAAACTTTGCATAGATGGGGCAAAGCTCCTGAAATTTTTACAGATATGGGACTTGTGGCAGTTGGTAGAGCTTATCAATGACTATTTTAGGTATAAATTTGATCAAAATCGTTGGAGCCGTTTTCGATAAAATCGCGAAAAACCCTGTTTTTGACAAAATTTTCACAATTTTATCCGCCATCTTGAATTGCATTGGATCGAAATTTTTCGTGTCGGATCCTTATATTGTAAGGACCTTAAGTTCCGAACTTCAAGTCATTCCGTTAATTGGGAGATGAGATATCGTGTACACAGACGCACATACACTCATACACACACACAACACACACACACACACACACACAACACACACACACACACACACCACACACACACACACACACACACACACACACACACACACACACAACACACACACACACATACAGACCAATACCCAAAAACCACTTTTTTGGACTCAGGGGACCTTGAAACGTATAGAAATTTAGAAATTGGGGTACCTTAATTTTTTTCGGAAAGCAATACTTTCCTTACCTATGGTAATAGGGCAAGGAAAGTACAAATTCCTTGGAGACCGAAATACGATCTCTTCCGACTACTCTTGACAATCGGACAAATAATTTCAATTATTTGTGAAAAACTTTCTCGCTTTCACCACCTACTTATCTTTTGAAACAAAAAGTTTCTAGCATGTCGAAAATTTCATGTTTTCTGCTCGAAATGTCTCGACATTGACAAACATAATCATTAATTAAAAAATAACTATAAGTCGGATAAAAATAATCCAGACACCAATAGAAAGGAGACATTCTCTTCGTTAATTTGATGTAAAATTATTACGCATTACGACGACCCATGATTCTGAGAGAAGTGATATTCAAAAGAAAAATAAACCTTCGCGATGTAAAAGTTAAATTTCCTTTAAATCCTTCAACCCTGAACTACTAGGATATCGGGGATGATATTCTACATCCAATTCTGACGATGAATTGGAAATTTGAGAATGAAATTTTACAGGAGTTGGCAACTTTGTAATTTCTTCTGATGGAGGGTCAAGACTCAACTTATTTTACACAGACTATAGGTGAATAGGACCTTTTTAGGCTCACCAATCTATACTATAATAAAGTGAAGAACTGGCTTATATTAGTACAGGATGGGAGAATTATGTTTGACGCATCATCACGTCTGAACTACTGGACTGATTAACTTGAAATTTTGCATATATATTCTTAATTAACCGAGGATGGTTATAGACCTATTTTAAATTCTTCATTACGTCAAGTTTTAAAATAGACCCTTGCAGAGCACAGGTTACCTGCTAGTCAATAATAAATTTTTGATCAAGGAATAAGGGCGTGTTATTTTAATCGATTTGGAACATTCAGAACAGTACCTACTGAACTGTACTCTGCATGACATTCCACAACGTTTTCGGCCGACTGTACAGTGCATCAGTCAGTCTATCAGTGACTTTTGACTTAAATGAGAAAGGGACTGGAAAAATTATAATTAAATAAAAATATCATAGAGATTTACAATTTATTGATGCAAATATAAACACATCAAAGAATGCGTTTTTGCATTGCGGGTACATAATTAAAAACAAAAACATTAAGCAGATTAAAACAGTTTATCCAATATGTTGCTTATTTGAAATGACCCTGAATAAAAACCGGATAAGCAAGGTGTATAATATTAATTTTTCGTGATAGGTTATTATAACTACTCTAAATACTTTTGTTACCAAGTAAATCATAATATCTTAGAGCCTGTTCGATTGAATTCTCATATTGGTTTTAATTTATTTAGTACCTATAAATTCAAAATGGATGATCAATTATTGATTTACAAGGAACTATGATAAAGAGAATCCAAATCAAATAATATTCTAATCATGTTTAGAAAAAAATCAGTGATTGGAACATATAGGCATATGTCTTGAAATTATTTAGATATCATTGACACTACGAAAACTGATGATTTGAAGCCGAAATTAGTAAAATAAATCAACAGTAGAAATGTTTCAATATAAAAATTGAAAAATATTCACCACTTAGTATTTTATTGTTTGAATTCGCTGAGAGATTCGCTGCATGGCGCGCTGCGCAGCGAATTGCACGGTTCGCTGCGCTGTTCCAGGTTCGGTTCGGAATGTGTGGACATACCTTAATAATGAATATATCAAAAGAAAACCTACTCGTTCCAATAGATCATATCGATGCACAGCACCGATAAAACGCCGAATCGATACACGATATTTATAGAAAGCCACATCGATACACCAACCAGCATCATTCATCACTAATACACCACTCATCCACTGGCTAAATTTCAACTCTATCCTTAATTAATATACAATTGGCTAGTTGACGGGAGTGTCAAAAAATTCCCGTACCTCAACAAAATTCCCGTACAATTCCCGCCGCGTGGACACCCTGTACTAGTTATGTCTGTTGAACGCATTGTTCTGAAGATATGAACTTGGAAGCAAAATGCAACTTTTAAACCACCCTCATCCCCTTAGCAGATGAATTAGGAATGGAGACTTTTGATATGTTCCCCTCCTATAACTAGACTCAACAAAGATGCAAAGTCAATAAATTTCTAAAACATTCCCTCCAAATTCCGTTATCAATTGATCTATTGTTGCAAAAATGGAGATTTCACACTCAACACTAAAGCTGCTGCAAAAGGTGTAGGAAAATCCGTAAAAGTGTGAAATTGTACATCAAGTTGAAGAGAATTTAATGCTCTATAAGCTAATAATCAGCATGGATTTTTTCCATCGAATTTTAAAAAGTTATAAGAACAAAAATATAAAAAAATGGTGGCAAACGTGTTTTTTCAAAAATGTCACACCTTCAAAAGCGGATATCTCGGAAACTAGAGGAGATATAAAAAAGTTGTGGAATGTAGGCCTATAGGCCTATTGTAGGAAATTATGTAAGCTTCAATTTGTTATATGACAGTCAAGTCCTTAAGATACATAGTTTATGAGTTTTATGCGATAAACCAAAAAAAGGTACCTTCAAATCACCCCCACCTCCTTAGCACAGTGGAAGGGGGTGGGGACTTTTGATATGTTCACCTCCTTACTACCCTTAACAGAACTGTGGGGTCAATAATTGTCTTCCCAACTTTTCCCTCTAAACCCTTTTTTGAGCATTCATTGCCTGGACTTTTAGACATGAATCGTATGCCGCTCATTCACTTGCCGCCACAATTTATTTATGGGAACAATCACAAATCATAAAATTATAATTAGGAAGGAACAACAGGCTTGACCGAAAACTACCCCATTCACAAATTTTTATAGGCTTAATAAATAACATGTCCAAAAAAATGTGTTATGTTTCTACAGTAAGAAGTTCAAGCTAAATTCTCGTCAAAAAATATATATGAGCTTGAAATTTTGAATTTAGAAGAATTAAAACACCAACTCTTAGATAAATATTACACTTAATTACCACTAAAAATTGAATTAAGTTATTTTATAAAATTTTGAAGCCAAAAAAACAACATACAGGCTTAAAATACAGTATAATGATCATGCAGCATAAAATTCAATGAGTTATCGAATATATTAGGTTAAATGTAAAGGTTGTTCTCTAGCCGCGGCTCCTCTATCCACGCGTCTCTAGAAGCCTCTAAGGAATTGCACCTTTGCAAGTCGACGACAATCGGCCGACCTAAATTACAAGTAAAATAATTATGTTCATTGCGGAAAAAACCAGGGTCATAGCGGATAAGCGAATTACCGGATGAACTAATTTTCAAGAGAAAGTAATGAATGATGTAGAAAGTACTAAATGTCTGTAGTTTATCATTTTTTATCAAGTGGAAATTGTTGTGTGTTAACCCTGCTTTGAACATTTTATTGGAAAAAATTTAGAAACAAATGAAGTTCCTGTTAGATTTTTATCTAGCTCCTGTTTTACCATTTCGATTTAGTAATTTTTATCTGATGGATAATTAAATAAATATTGTACCCAATAGCTCGGGCCGCATTTATCATGCAGCTTTCTCATTAACATAATGATCAGTGATAACAACGACCTTGATTAATGCATGCAACACATGTCCGTCATTTGATCTGCCACTTGAAACTGGCCAGTAGCCACATACTCAGTGAAACACTAATGCCTACAATCGGCCGTAAACGCCGCTCAATGCCGTGTCGAGTACAGTATGTCCTACCAAAACTACTTTGCTGTTTAGACTGGGCAATAATTTGACTGCATTTTTTTCAAAACCATTTGGGATATAAGTTTACCACAGAATATCACATAAGCGAGTACCGGATGAACGAGGTTTCAATATAGCCTATTGTACAAATAAAACACATGAGATAGTATAATAAAAACATTCATTATCATCCATGAAGTAAATAACGTACCTGCTAGTCCAGAAGTAATAGATGCTACCCCTAAATCGCCGTGAAGATTTTCAACTTCTCTCATTAGAGCTTTGAACAATTTGCTGGTTTTCAACGGCCATGGCTCATTCTTAGGCAGCTTTACTGGGTCCACTTCAACTGTGATATATCTGAAGAAATATGAATTGAATTGAATTGAATTGAATTGAAAAAATCTTTATTCATAAACATGTAAAAATACATATGAATAGTGTCACAGAATACTAAGGAATATAGCCTAAATACTAGTTACAAACAAATGTCATACACATAAAATATTATAAAAACTCCTGTAACGAGTACAGGGATAATTTTACCAAATATTCCTTTAACTCAATACCAAACCTTTTAACATCTTCTAAAATTTTCAAATCGTTTGGAAATTTTGAAAAAAATGATCTTCCCCTAAAAACGGTTTTCCTCTCGAATAGGTATAATCTATGTCTTTCAACTATTCTGCCATAACGGGTAAAGTAGCTGTGAGTCTGGTTTCTTATTTCAGTATTAGTCTTTCTAAAAAACATGATGACATCATATATATACTGCCCATACACTGTCATAATCCCAAGCTGCGAGAAAAACAATCGTACTGAATCACATCTTTCAAGCTTAAGGATTATTCTGATAGCTCTCTTTTGCTGCTTGAGTATCTTGTCCAGATTCTTTTTGGTTGTACCGCCATAGATACAAAGTCCATACGCCAAATGTGAATGAATTACAGCATGGTATACCGACTTCAATGTCTGGACACCACAAACATTGGACATCTGCCTTAGAGCATAGAGACCTGTGGAAATCTTTTTCATAACATGGCAAACATGACTATCCCATGTAAGATTACAGTCCACTAATAATCCCAAAAACTTTGTACTCTCTTTTGTTGCTATAGTTTCATTATTCAATGTCACCCTAGGATATAGATTTTGGTTCCTACTCTGCTTTGTCATAAATGGGATAACTATTGATTTACTTGAGTTCAAAATAAGATTATAGCAATTCAAATAATTATTAATAGAGGCTATTCCAATAGCAGATGAGATTTCCACATCCTGAACCGATCTACCAGAGAATATTATATTTGCATCATCGGCATATAGACAGACAGACGCTCTATCTTGGACCATCCTAGGCATACCTGTAACATAACACAGGAATAGTAAAGGACCTAAGATAGATCCTTGGGGAACTCCATACTTCAAGCTTCTTAGGTCGGAGCAATAGATATTTTTATATTTATATCTTTGAGACTCTTCTAAATGCTCTATTTGAACGAACTGCTGTCTGCCTTTCAAGAAAGATGAAAACCAATTCAGCTCCTTACCATGCACTCCCATAAACTCTAATTTTTTCAACAGAGTATCGTGACACACACTGTCAAACGCACGACTTAAGTCTAAAAAGGCGCCGATAACCTTTTCCCCTTTGTCAATAGCATCAATCACAGTACTTATAAAATCTACTCCTGCAGTGATAGTAGATTTTCTAGAGCGGAAGCCATGCTGTTCTTTATCTAGTATATTATGTGTCTCTAGATAATCCATCAGCTGAATATATACAACACGCTCATATATTTTCGAAAACACAGATAATAGTGCCACTGGCCTGTAACAAGCAGAATCTTTCAAGTTACCTTTTTTAAAAATTGGTATAACTTTGGCTGTCTTCAAATTGTTGGGAAATTGGCCTGAAATTAGAGAGGAGTTTATTATATGTAATAATGGCTTAATTATAGCTGGCAGAATCTGTTTTACTACTGTAATTGGTATGTCATCCGGTCCAGTCGAGAGTTTATTTTCAAAATTCATAACAATTTCCTGCAACTCAGATTCTAAAATTGTTTTAAATTTGAATTTCGGAGATGGCTGGCAATTTTGAATGTTTGGTAAATATACAGGTTCATCATTATTTTCAGGAATATTTGGTATCACAAAATTGTCCACTGCTGTAGCAAAAGTCATTAAATATAGGATCAGTTGTATTCGTTTCATTACTTATTATACTTATATTTGAATGATTAAAAATTTTTTGTTTTCCTATCTCATCTTTTATAATTTTCCAGGCTACTCGATTCTTATTTTTTGCATCAAAAATTTTCTTGTCAAAATATTTTTGCTTATCTTTTTGCATAATGAGTTTCAAAGCTTTCCTTTTGGATTTAAGTTGAAATTTCACATCCTCTGATTTATACTGTCTGAATATGTTTTCCAACTCTAACAGCTCCTTCTTTTTATAAACTGCCTCAGCACTGGACAATGTTTTACTACTGTACTCTTTTTCATTTCTGAATAGTTTTGGAAATTTTATGTTGAAGTAATAAAAGAAAAGCAACATGAGAGACATTAATTCTGTTTGCAAGGAAATAGACGGTGCCTATACGAACGTAAACATCAGGTATTTTTACTACATTTTTATATTAGAATACTAAAACCCAAGGTTAAACAAAAAACCACTATTGGCCTAGCCCAAGTAAAAATTCATAAATTTGAAATATGAATAGAAAATAGACATTCACTCATTCACAGTACATAAGCAACACAATGAATAATAGTTTCTATTCAACAAATAATACAAATTAGAAACTATAATTGGCAGTTGAAGAATAAAAGGTTAGGTAGGCCTAGCCTAAGCAGGTGCACTTTTGATGCCCAAATTATAAATTCAATAGAGCTTTGTGAAAAGTATAATAATATCTCTTTATATTATTAAAATTGAAATGAATAATAAGCTAACGTAAAAACATAAGCAATTTTTGTTTTTACCTGTTTTTGAATCTCACCATGATCAAGATATAATAAAGTCAATCATCAATAACAATTTTACTTCTACTTTCACTATTTCAACGGTAACAAATGCAAGCATTACAAAAACTAGCATAATTGGGCATTTATTTCAAAAATTGCAAATTAACAATTAATAACACATCATGGCTCAAAGACAAAGGAGTAACTTAATGAAGTTGAAGATTGAAGTTGCAAAAATTGAAAATTGTAAACGAAACATGTGTTGGGTTATGTTCACCCGTTGTCTGCAAAAATTGACAGCCATTTTGAAATGAGACAAGTGCTGCTTCAAAGGCGGTATATTTGAAAATGCTTTCGTAACTTGAGAAAATTAAAAAATAATCAGGTCTTTAAAAAATATATACATCGAAAATAAAACTTTATTATTTTAGAGCTTTTAACCAATTATCAACACAAAATAATTATTTTTCATGTCAATTTCAGACTAAATTGATACAGTAACTGCCAGAAAAAAAACTATAGTGAGGTCCACGTTATAATGACAGTATTTGATCAACTTTGGTTTCGCTATCCTTGTCCATCATTCGGCAAAGCCGGTGGTAGGCCTACTATCCTTTTCTAGGTCCACAACGATGACAATTATGTTTTTGACAGTGTAGAAATATAATTAATAAATGCAGAGAATCGTCATCGCTATTCTTTTTTCTTTATTCACTGCCATTATAACGTGGACCACACTATAGGTACCATATTATACCATAAGTTTACCGTAATTTTGAGGAGCGACTCAGAGGGTCTACTACCATGAGAAGATTTATAGATGACTAGTAGGGCACCCGTGATTCGCTACGGGAATTAAAAGATAAGATTATTTTTGTGAAATATTTATAATAATCTAAATTCTACCATAATTGTTATAATCGTTTTTGAGATTAGGCCACAACTTGGCATGAAAATTATTGAGTAAAACAATTTGAATAATTAATTGATGTGTTGGAACTGCTCTGTAGAATAGTAGTCCAATAATTGCAGAGAATTTTGTAGAATATTGGGTGAGGCTTGAGAGTCGACCTCGACTCTATTCATTGGCAATTAATATTTCCCGTTGACAGTTATCAAATTAGCAGTGATCATGTTATTTTTGCTTTTGCTTGATGCAATTGAAGATTAAATTCCAAATTAAGTTGATTCGGAATTCTATGACTCTGCTGGTATCCATGGATCACTTGCTCATTCTGAATTTTTTGGCATAGCATGACGCTTAATATTTTCGTTTTACTTATTCAAAAGTGTGAAAGCAGCCAATCCACTGATTCTTTCTTCCATATGGAAGTCCATTCATACAAAAGAGTCTATTCATAATTGATAAATATGCTCCTGATATCTATCAAAATAACTTTTCTGGTAGCAAAATTAATAGAGGACCAGGTAGGCTGAGTCCTGAATACAACTCGTCCTACCAAAACAATAGGTAATGCGAATAATTGCAAAATCAAATAGTGAATAATTGTTATTTTTATTGTTGAATTGATTGTGATGTAAGTTTCAAAATACATAAGTTGAATGTGATGTCAATTGTAAAGACTTTTAAATTGTGAAAAAACAAATTCAAAAAATAAAATGATTTTGTATTCAAAATTTTGAATATTATTCAATGTCCTGAAATGACAAACTCTTTGATTGCCTATGTAGGCACAGCTCATAAGTAAGATAAATCTATATAAGTAAATGAACAATAGCAGTATGAATGATAATTAATGAATGAAAATAGACAGATGAATGAATGAGAATGGATGATATTACAAATTTATGATGAATATACAATTACTCAACCTGAATATCTTGAGGATGTCGAAAGCTGTCGAAGATTGTAGGCATTTGTAAGAAATGCTCAGGCAATGGAAATCATCATCACCATACCGGCCAGAGAGTGGGAGGGTATATGTAACCCCAAAGTGGAATGCTAAATTGTACAGTCGACCAAATGAGTGGGAGGGTATATGGAACCCCAAAGTGGATGCAATTTCGACTGTCAATAGAGACTGCAGACCTTTATCGGTAGATTCGATCATAGGTAGAATTGTAGAACAGATTCGGTAGCAGATTGATTCGAGAGATGTAGAGAGAGATTGATTGAGTTTCCCAAAATCCAAACTGTGGACAGAGGAAAAGAAAATACCCTACGGTAAGAAAATATGTTGACTGTAGCAACAGCACTCTGAACTACACAGAGTTCAGAGTACAAAGAGTTTGAAAACAAGAATATAAAATGAAGATTTGTAGAAACATCAAGCAATCTTGATGATCTTGGAATTTTGCAGAAATGCAATGGAATCAAAATTCTAAATTGACATCTTTTAAAAAAGATTGAAATAGATGAACAATGTAAAATTGGGAAGAGCCTTTAACTAAATTCTAAAAATTGAGTTCAGAAAAGCGTGTTCAAATTGAAAGTGAGGTTACACCTACCTGAAGTTTGAGATTCAAACACAATCCGTGAAGACATACAAGTTGTTTGATTGAATTAGGCCAATATTTATCACAAATATGCCAATGAAACATGAAAGTACTGAATATTCAGCTGGAATAAATACAAATTCGAAAATTGAAACAAGAGCTGGCCAATTCCCACATTCTGGAATCGAGTTGAAAACAAAGAAGCAGCACACCAGCGCCACACAAACCGAGTGGAGCAAAACCTACCTACAACGGTTTCTGCAAGTGAGAAATGCAAGAATAAAGATACAAAACACAAATATTATTCAAAAGCAAGTGAAAAAGGACAAATTTGAAATTAATCAAATAATACTAGACAACAAATTGAAATTATTACAAAGATACAAATATTGAAAACAATGCAGACTAAATCTGCCAAACGTTGGCTATACTGGCAACGCGCTAAGTTCAAAGATCAAGGATGATGCAAATTGAGTTTTAACATAGACTGGGCCCCATTTTGCAATTATAAGAATTGTAAAACAAAGAAGAAAGAAAAAATATGTTAAAGAGATTTGCATCATTCGCTATCATCTAATGGCAGAGGTGCAACACTAGCAATAGAACGTTTGAAAACACCAGAGTCAGTTAGAACCTGGATGACTCTAACCTTGTCATAGGAGCCAGGGAAAACCTCTGTAATACGTCCAAGCTTCCAGAGTGTTGGTGGTGTCCCAGGATCCTTCAATAGCACAAGAGTGCCAACTTGAAGATTGGGTGATGAAGAAGACCATTTATGTCTTTTCTGAAGAGTAACTAAATATTCTTCAGACCATTGTTGCCAAAATTCCTTTGTGACTTCAGCAAGTCTATTCCAACGTGCAAGAAAATTCACATGTTTGAATTTCTGCTTATGAGAAGGCAAAGCATTGAGTGGGCGCACAATGAGAAAATGCCCAGGTGACATAAATTGAAGATCAAGAGGGTCCTCAGACAATGGAACAATAGGTGAAGAATTCAAAATAGCTTCAACTTGTGCAGAAAGAGTACACATTTCTTCAAAATTCCAAATATGTTTGAAAGCAATAATTTTATATATACTCTTGAAATTTCTTATTCCTCTCTCCCACAGACCACCATGATGAGGAGCTCTTGGGGGAATGAAATTCCATTGAATGTGCAAAGATGCAGCTGAATTTTGAAGTATTTGTTGATTGCTAGGCAAGTTGAGGAAGTCACCTAACTCTTTGAGATCATTATTTGCACCCACAAAAGTGGTAGCATTGTCTGAATATATATTCCTTGGAATACCTCGTCTTGAGATGAAACGGGTGAGAGCAGCCAGAAAGACTGAAGTGGACAGCTCTGATACTACTTCTATATGTACAGCACGAGTTATCATGCAAATGAAAAATGCAAAATAGGCTTTACCAAATGTCCATGACTTTGGACCACCAATACGGAGACTAATTGGTCCAGCATAGTCTAAACCAACATTCATGAATGGAAAATCAATATTTACACACACAGAGGGCAATTGACCCATCAATTGTGCAGCTTGAGTATGAGTGAAACGAAAACACTTGATACACTTTCGCAGAACATTCTTAACAGTACACCTTGTTGATGGTATCCAGAACCGTTGTCTGATTGCAGCCATGGTTGCTTGCACACCAGCATGACACAATTTGTTATGATGATAAAGAATCAGTGCCTTGGTGAATTTGTGATTGGCAGGAAGCAATATCTGATGCTTGAAATCAAAATCAATATTAGCATTAGCTAAACGTCCTCCTACTCTTATGAGGCCATCAGAGTGAATGAACAAAGACAAAGAATGAAACTTACTGGAGGCATTCAACTCATCATTTGCACGTAAAATTTCCAACTCCTTGTGGAATGCTTCAGCTTGAATGGCTTTCAATAGATGAATTTCAGCATCTTCAATTTCATCAACTGAAAGGGCGTCAGTACGGCGATCAGCAACTTTCTGACGAACGTTATGTAAAAAATGCAGAACATAAGCAGTGACACGAATAATTTTAAAACTATTGGAAACACGTTCAGAAATAATGGATAAAGGTGAAACAACTGCAGTATTTACAAGAACTGTATTGGGAGCTAGAATAGCTACATGAGAAGAGAATGACCTCCAACTATCAGTTGGATCAGCCAACCATGGGGGACCATGCCACCAGAGTTTGTTGTTTGCTAATTCACTAGGAATCATGCCACGAGAAATTAAATCAGCTGGATTGTGAGATGATTTCACATAGTTCCAGACATACTTTGAGGTAGATTCTTGGATTTCACCTACTCTCAATGAAACAAAAATTGACTTTCTGTCAGGAGGAGACTGCAACCACTTGCAGACAATTTGAGAATCTGACCAGAGAAAAACACCTGAAATAGTCAAATCAAGAGAATTCAAAGCACTTACAACTTTGTTAATGAGTCGTGATAATACTAAGGCACCACAAAGTTCCAAATTTGGAATGGAGACAGGCTTGAGAGGTGCAACACGTGATTTTCCACAAAGAAGATGAGTTTGAACAACATTATTTTGGATGGTGCGTACATACACACAAGCTCCATAAGCAGTAGCGCTAGAATCAGAAAAACCATGAAGTTCAACTATGGAACATTGATCCTTTGATACTACACAACGTGGTATTGAAATGCTTGAAATTTTGGATAGTTCTTGTATGATCTGCAACCACTTCAGTAGCATGTCATTGGGCAGACTATCATCCCAATCAATTTTTGCAAGCCATAAATTTTGAAATAAGATTTTTGGAAGGATTATGATGGGACTAATGATTCCAAGTGGATCAAAAGTTGAAGCAATAACTGACAGAAACTCACGCTTTGTGAATGAAGTCTTTTCAGAAATTTTATCAATGTTAGAACAGATGGATAGACTATCAGAATTGGAATTCCACAGTAAACCTAGAGCTTTGGTTATTCCATTATCAGGATCTGAAATTGGTTTAACAATGGAAGTTTCTAGCAAATTGGATGGTAGTGAATTCAGTAACTCAGGGGAATTGGACATCCACTTCCTTAATTCAAAACATCCTTTATTCAAAGTGGTGAGCAATTGATGTGACAATTCCATGGCTTGTTCCAATGTAGATGCACCAGAGATTAGGTCATCAACATAAAATTCTTGATGAATTGAATGATACAATGGAGAATCAGGTGTTGATTCAAGTTCAGCAAGTAAATTCAAGGTTCTAGTGCTGAGATAAGATGCACAAGCTGTCCCATAAGTAACTGTGGCCAATTGGTATTCTTGAAGAGGTTTTGAAGTATCATCTCTCCAAAAAATACGATGCAAATTACGATCAGAAGGATCTAAAAGAATTTGGCGGTACATTTTAGTTATGTCCGCGATGAAAGCAAATGGTCGCATACGAAATCGTAGGACAATGTCAAAAAGGTCTGACTGAACAACAGGACCCTTGAAGATAACATCATTGAGAGAAATTCCGGTTGATGTTTTGGCGCTAGCATCAAACACAACTCTTGTTTTGGTTGTAGTGGAGTCGGGCTTGAAGACAGCGTGATGTGGAATATAATAGACTTGTTCCTCAGGGGCTGGTGGCGGTACAGGGTGCATGTGACCTAAATCTTCATATTCCTGCATAAATTCAACATATTGAGGTTTGAGCTCAGGTTCTTTAAGAAATCTTTTTTCCAATGAATGGAAACGTTTCATAGCTTGAGTCCTTGAATGACCAAGGGTGGCAAATGAATCCTTGCGAGGTAAGGACACTTGGAAACGACCATCTTCATGCCTGATGGTATTTTCTTTGTAGTGTGCTTCAACCCTAGCACACTCAGGAGAGACAGGAATAACTGAAGAGACTTCTTCCAGCTTCCAGAAGGTTTCCAACTGATTGGAGACTTCAGCTGTGGAGACAAAATTGGTAACAAATTGATTAGATGATTTTTTGAGTGACACTGATTTAGGTAATTGACAAGAGCCAAAAACAATCCAGCCAAGTTTTGTATTTTGTAGGATTGGAACATCAGGTGACACAATAATTTGATTGCCAGTCATGATTGCGGCATAAACGTCAATACCCAATAGGATATCAATTTTCTTAGATTTATGAAAATTTGGATCTGCAAGTCGAATATTGCTTGGAATCTTGTAATAGTTAAGATCAATTGTGACACGAGGAATACATGAGGCAAATTTCTCAACAACAATACATTCTTGTTGCGTTGACCAAGTATGATCAGATGATTTTATTAATACTGAGTGAACAACTGTAGATTTGGCTTGCATACTGGACACTCCATTAATCAGATTAGTTACATGACGAGAAGGAAGAGCTAATCTATCAGCCAACTCTTGAGTGATGAGTGAACAATCACTTCCTGTGTCCATTAAAGCATTACATGCAATTAATTCACCATTTGAACTAACAACCAGAACCTCTGCGGTAGGTAATACTTGAACTGATGACTTATTATTAGAAATGATGGATGAAGCAGCATGTGAAACAACTGTTGTTTCTGAATTATCAGATTGTGAACTAACTGAATTTGATGCTGAAGATGAATGGGCACTAGAAACGGTGCACTCATTCTGAGACTGAATCACATTAGAAACAACATTCTTACCTCCTGAATTGCTAGTAAAGGAATCATGTAGAACAGTGTGATGTCGCTTATCACATTTTTGGCATCTCTTTGAAGAGCAGTTGTGATTGTCAGTGTAAGGATTAAGGCAATTGAAACACAACCCTTTCCTTTTGATTGCATCATAACGTTGATTGATGGGAATCTTTGAAAAATTGACACATTTGAAAATCCCATGAGATCGATCATTGCAAAATTGACAGGATACTGATGGCTGAAAATTATTCAGAGTATTATTTTGAGCAAAAGGACGAGTATTTTGCCTAACATTGGGTGCATTTGAAGTAGCTTGAGTAAAAACCTTTTGATTAGTTGGTGGATTTGAGGGGCTATGAGATGAAATAGCATCCATTACCTTACATTGATTTTCAAGAAATTCCCACAGTTTATCCATAGTAGGGATTTCATTTATTTCAATGCGTTTTTCCCATTCGCGCAAGATATTAGAGTCAAGTTGAGAAGTGATTTTTTGCATGTAAAGTAAATCTTTAATTTGAACATCCAATTTGAGCGCTTCTAAAGCATTAATGTGACATTTACAGTGATCAATGAAAGCTCTAAGAGATTTGGAACAATTTTTCTTGAGTGCTGGGGGTGATTCAATACCTTGAATGTGGGTACTTGCAATTAATCTGGGGTTATTGTACCTCTGTGTAAGCAGATTCCATGCAAGCTCAAAGTTTCCATTCCCTGGAGGAATATTCTGAATGCGTGCAAGGGCTTCACCACTGAGAGCTTTGCGCAAATAATACAGCTTTGTAGCTGGAGCCAAAGTTTGGTTTTCAATAACCATATTGGAAAAGGTATCACGGAATTCAAGCCATGAATCAAAGGAACCTGAAAATTCTGGTAACGGTACCATTGGTAATTGTAGACCTTGATAAATAGGCATAGTGGGTTGCAAAGGCAGAGAATTGACATTATTAGCAGTCACTGAAGCAGATGGCGATTGATTTGTGTTGATTACACTATTATGATCTACAGACCCCGGTGATTTGGGAACTGGAGAGGAGTTTGGTGACTGATGTTCCATTGCCGGTGCTTGAAATGTAGCAACTTGCTGCTGTGAATCATAATTTTTCAAAATTGTATTTACATTAGCAATTAACATTAAAAATTTTTCTGTGACAATTTGATGTTCATTGTCATCAATGTCATCTGAATCAAATTCCAGGCTTATCTCTTCATAACGCTGCTCAAAGTTGAGCAATTTAGTTTTGACTGCTAGTAGTTTTTGAAAATCATTTTCATCATTGATTTTAAAATTGAAATATTCAGTATAAAGCCAAGATAGATTTTTAATGATGCCACTTCTCACAGTGAGAAGGCTGTTTCGTTTGCCTTTAGGAGGCATATTGAAAATTGGAACGATACCTCAATTGAAAATGTTCGACCTCCTCTTACACTGGATGGCTACTGGTGTTGTATCCAATTGTTGGGAACAATGACATAAGTGCTTGGTTGAATGTATCAGTATGAGCAACTCCATACAAATATTACCCTTGAACATACAGAAATAAACACTATGAATAAAAGTATAAGACAATAATCATTACACAATTGATGTAAAATAATGAATAAGAATAAATGTATTTTCTAAGCATATGTCAATATGAAGTATCCGGACCGGAGACGGCCAAACTTATAATGATAAATATGCTCCTGATATCTATCAAAATAACTTTTCTGGTAGCAAAATTAATAGAGGACCAGGTAGGCTGAGTCCTGAATACAACTCGTCCTACCAAAACAATAGGTAATGCGAATAATTGCAAAATCAAATAGTGAATAATTGTTATTTTTATTGTTGAATTAATTGTGATGTAAGTTTCAAAATACATAAGTTGAATGTGATGCCAATTGTAAAGACTTTTAAATTGTGAAAAAACAAATTCAAAAAATAAAATGATTTTGTATTCAAAATTTTGAATATTATTCAATGTCCTGAAATGACAAACTCTTTGATTGCCTTTGTAGGCACAGCTCATAAGTAAGATAAATCTATATAAGTAAATGAACAATAGCAGTATGAATGATAATGAATGAATGAAAATAGACAGATGAATGAATGAGAATGGATGATATTACAAATTTATGATGAATATACAATTACTCAACCTGAATATCTTGAGGATGTCGAAAGCTGTCGAAGATTGTAGGCATTTGTAAGAAATGCTCAGGCAATGGAAATCATCATCACCATACCGGCCAGAGAGTGGGAGGGTATATGTAACCCCAAAGTGGAATGCTAAATTGCACAGTCGACCAAATGAGTGGGAGGGTATATGGAACCCCAAAGTGGATGCAATTTCGACTGTCAATAGAGACTGCAGACCTTTATCGGTAGATTCGATCATAGGTAGAATTGTAGAACAGATTCGGTAGCAGATTGATTCGAGAGATGTAGAGAGAGATTGATTGAGTTTCCCAAATTCTAAACTGTGGACAGAGGAAAAGAAAATACCCTACGGTAAGAGAATATGTTGACTGTAGCAACAGCGCTCTGAACTACACAGAGTTCAGAGTACAAAGAGTTTGAAAACAAGAATATAAAATGAAGATTTGTAGAAACATCAAGCAATCTTGATGATCTTGGAATTTTGCAGAAATGCAATGGAATCAAAATTCTAAATTGACATCTTTTAAAAAAGATTGAAATAGATGAACAATGTAAAATTGGAAAGAGCTTTTAACTAAATTCTAAAAATTGAGTTCAGAAAAGCGTGTTCAAATTGAAAGTGAGGTTACACCTACCAGAAGTTTGAGATTCAAACACAATCCGTGAAGACATAAGTTACAAGTTGTTTGATTGAATTAGGCCAATATTTATCGCAAATATGCCAATGAAACATGAAAGTACTGAATATTCAGCTGGAATAAATTCAAATTCGAAAATTGAAACAAGAGCTGGCCAATTCCCACATTCTGGAATCGAGTTGAAACAAAGAAGCAGCACACCAGCGCCACACAAACCGAGTGGAGCAAAACCTACCTACAACGGTTTCCGCAAGTGAGAAATGCAAGAATAAAGATACAAAACACAAATATTATTCAAAAGCAAGTGAAAAAGGACAAATTTGAAATTAATCAAATAATACTAGACAACAAATTGAAATTATTACAAAGATACAAATATTGAAAACAATGCAGACTAAATCTGCCAAACGTTGGCTATACTGGCAACGCGCTAAGTTCAAAGATCAAGGATGATGCAAATTGAGTTTTAACATAGACTGGGCCCCGTTTTGCAATTATAAGAATTGTAAAACAAAGAAGAAAGAAAAAATATGTTAAAGAGATTTGCATCATTCGCTATCATCTAATGGCAAAGGTGCAACACTAGCAATAGAACGTTTGAAAACACCAGAGTCAGTTAGAACCTGGATGACTCTAACCTTGTCATCGGAGCCAGGGAAAACCTCTGTAATACGTCCAAGCTTCCAGAGTGTTGGTGGTGTCCCAGGATCCTTCAATAGCACAAGAGTGCCAACTTGAAGATTGGGTGATGAAGAAGACCATTTATGTCTTTTCTGAAGAGTAACTAAATATTCTTCAGACCATTGTTGCCAAAATTCCTTTGTGACTTCAGCAAGTCTATTCCAACGTGCAAGAAAATTCACATGTTTGAATTTCTGCTTATGAGAAGGCAAAGCATTGAGTGGGCGCGCAATGAGAAAATGCCCAGGTGACAAAAATTGAAGATCAAGAGGGTCCTCAGACAATGGAACAATAGGTGAAGAATTCAAAATAGCTTCAACTTGTGCAGAAAGAGTACACATTTCTTCAAAATTCCAAATATGTTTGAAAGCAATAATTTTATATATACTCTTGAAATTTCTTATTCCTCTCTCCCACAGACCACCATGATGAGGAGCTCTTGGGGGAATGAAATTCCATTGAATGTGCAAAGATGCAGCTGAATTTTGAAGTATTTGTTGATTGCTAGGCAAGTTGAGGAAGTCACCTAACTCTTTGAGATCATTATTTGCACCCACAAAAGTGGTAGCATTGTCTGAATATATATTCCTTGGAATACCTCGTCTTGAGATGAAACGGGTGAGAGCAGCCAGAAAGACTGAAGTGGACAGCTCTGATACTACTTCTATATGTACAGCACGAGTTATCATGCAAATGAAAAATGCAAAATAGGCTTTACCAAATGTCCGTGACTTTGGACCACCAATACGGAGACTAAAAGGTCCAGCATAGTCTAGACCAACATTCATGAATGGAAAATCAATATTTACACGCACAGAGGGCAATTGACCCATCAATTGTGCAGCTTGAGTATGAGTGAAACGAAAACACTTGATACACTTTCGCAGAACATTCTTAACAGTACGCCTTGTTGATGGTATCCAGAACCGTTGTCTGATTGCAGCCATGGTTGCTTGCACACCAGCATGACACAATTTGTTATGATGATAAAAAATCAGTGCCTTGGTGAATTTGTGATTGGCAGGAAGCAATATCTGATGCTTGAAATCAAAATCAATATTAGCATTAGCTAAACGTCCTCCTACTCTTATGAGGCCATCAGAGTGAATGAACAAAGACAAAGAATGAAACTTACTGGAGGCATTCAACTCATCATTTGCACGTAAAATTTCCAACTCCTTGTGGAATGCTTCAGCTTGAATGGCCTTCAATAGATGAATTTCAGCATCTTCAATTTCATCAACTGAAAGGGCGTCAGTACGGCGATCAGCAACTTTCTGACGAATGTTATGTAAAAAACGCAGAACATAAGCAGTGACACGAATAATTTTAAAACTATTGGAAACACGTTCAGAAATAATGGATAAAGGTGAAACAACTGCAGTATTTACAAGAACTGTATTGGGAGCTAGAATAGCTACATGAGAAGAGAATGACCTCCAACTATCAGTTGGATCAGCCAACCATGGGGGACCATGCCACCAGAGTTTGTTGTTTGCTAATTCACTAGGAATCATGCCACGAGAAATTAAATCAGCTGGATTGTGAGATGATTTCACATAGTTCCAGACATACTGTGAGGTAGATTCTTGGATTTCACCTACTCTCAATGAAACAAAAATTGACTTTCTGTCAGGAGGAGACTGCAACCACTTGCAGACAATTTGAGAATCTGACCAGAGAAAAACACCTGAAATAGTCAAATCAAGAGAATTCAAAGCACTTACAACTTTGTTAATGAGTCGTGATAATACTAAGGCACCACAAAGTTCCAAATTTGGAATGGAGACAGGCTTGAGAGGTGCAACACGTGATTTTCCACAAAGAAGATGAGTTTGAACAACATTATTTTGGATGGTGCGTACATACACACAAGCTCCATAAGCAGTAGCGCTAGAATCAGAAAAACCATGAAGTTCAACTATGGAACATTGATCCTTTGATACTACACAACGTGGTATTGAAATGCTTGAAATTTTGGATAGTTCTTGTATGATCTGCAACCACTTCAGTAGCATGTCATTGGGCAGACTATCATCCCAATCAATTTTTGCAAGCCATAAATTTTGAAATAAGATTTTTGGAAGGATTATGATGGGACTAATGATTCCAAGTGGATCAAAAGTTGAAGCAATAACTGACAGAAACTCACGCTTTGTGAATGAAGTCTTTTCAGAAATTTTATCAATGTTAGAACAGATGGATAGACTATCAGAATTGGAATTCCACAGTAAACCTAGAGCTTTGGTTATTCCATTATCAGGATCTGAAATTGGTTTAACAATGGAAGTTTCTAGCAAATTGGATGGTAGTGAATTCAGTAACTCAGGGGAATTGGACATCCACTTCCTTAATTCAAAACATCCTTTATTCAAAGTGGTGAGCAATTGATGTGACAATTCCATGGCTTGTTCCAATGTAGATGCACCAGAGATTAGGTCATCAACATAAAATTCTTGATGAATTGAATGATACAATGGAGAATCAGGTGTTGATTCAAGTTCAGCAAGTAAATTCAAGGTTCTAGTGCTGAGATAAGATGCACAAGCTGTCCCATAAGTAACTGTGGCCAATTGGTATTCTTGAAGAGGTTTTGAAGTATCATCTCTCCAAAAAATACGATGCAAATTACGATCAGAAGGATCTAAAAGAATTTGGCGGTACATTTTAGTTATGTCCGCGATGAAAGCAAATGGTCGCATACGAAATCGTAGGACAATGTCAAAAAGGTCTGACTGAACAACAGGACCCTTGAAGATAACATCATTGAGAGAAATTCCGGTTGATGTTTTGGCGCTAGCATCAAACACAACTCTTGTTTTGGTTGTAGTGGAGTCGGGCTTGAAGACAGCGTGATGTGGAATATAATAGACTTGTTCCTCAGGGGCTGGTGGCGGTACAGGGTGCATGTGACCTAAATCTTCATATTCCTGCATAAATTCAACATATTGAGGTTTGAGCTCAGGTTCTTTAAGAAATCTTTTTTCCAATGAATGGAAACGTTTCATAGCTTGAGTCCTTGAATGACCAAGGGTGGCAAATGAATCCTTGCGAGGTAAGGACACTTGGAAACGACCATCTTCATGCCTGATGGTATTTTCTTTGTAGTGTGCTTCAACCCTAGCACACTCAGGAGAGACAGGAATAACTGAAGAGACTTCTTCCAGCTTCCAGAAGGTTTCCAACTGATTGGAGACTTCAGCTGTGGAGACAAAATTGGTAACAAATTGATTAGATGATTTTTTGAGTGACACTGATTTAGGTAATTGACAAGAGCCAAAAACAATCCAGCCAAGTTTTGTATTTTGTAGGATTGGAACATCAGGTGACACAATAATTTGATTGCCAGTCATGATTGCGGCATAAACGTCAATACCCAATAGGATATCAATTTTCTTAGATTTATGAAAATTTGGATCTGCAAGTCGAATATTGCTTGGAATCTTGTAATAGTTAAGATCAATTGTGACACGAGGAATACATGAGGCAAATTTCTCAACAACAATACATTCTTGTTGCGTTGACCAAGTATGATCAGATGATTTTATTAATACTGAGTGAACAACTGTAGATTTGGCTTGCATACTGGACACTCCATTAATCAGATTAGTTACATGACGAGAAGGAAGAGCTAATCTATCAGCCAACTCTTGAGTGATGAGTGAACAATCACTTCCTGTGTCCATTAAAGCATTACATGCAATTAATTCACCATTTGAACTAACAACCAGAACCTCTGCGGTAGGTAATACTTGAACTGATGACTTATTATTAGAAATGATGGATGAAGCAGCATGTGAAACAACTGTTGTTTCTGAATTATCAGATTGTGAGCTAACTGAATTTGATGCTGAAGATGAATGGGCACTAGAAACGGTGCACTCATTCTGAGACTGAATCACATTAGAAACAACATTCTTACCTCCTGAATTGCTAGTAAAGGAATCATGTAGAACAGTGTGATGTCGCTTATCACATTTTTGGCATCTCTTTGAAGAGCAGTTGTGATTGTCAGTGTAAGGATTAAGGCAATTGAAACACAACCCTTTCCTTTTGATTGCATCATAACGTTGATTGATGGGAATCTTTGAAAAATTGACACATTTGAAAATCCCATGAGATCGATCATTGCAAAATTGACAGGATACTGATGGCTGAAAATTATTCAGAGTATTATTTTGAGCAAAAGGACGAGTATTTTGCCTAACATTGGGTGCATTTGAAGTAGCTTGAGTAAAAACCTTTTGATTAGTTGGTGGATTTGAGGGGCTATGAGATGAAATAGCATCCATTACCTTACATTGATTTTCAAGAAATTCCCACAGTTTATCCATAGTAGGGATTTCATTTATTTCAATGCGTTTTTCCCATTCGCGCAAGATATTAGAGTCAAGTTGAGAAGTGATTTTTTGCATGTAAAGTAAATCTTTAATTTGAACATCCAATTTGAGCGCTTCTAAAGCATTAATGTGACATTTACAGTGATCAATGAAAGCTCTAAGAGATTTGGAACAATTTTTCTTGAGTGCTGGGGGTGATTCAATACCTTGAATGTGGGTACTTGCAATTAATCTGGGGTTATTGTACCTCTGTGTAAGCAGATTCCATGCAAGCTCAAGGTTTCCATTCCCTGGAGGAATATTCTGAATGCGTGCAAGGGCTTCACCACTGAGAGCTTTGCGCAAATAATACAGCTTTGTAGCTGGAGCCAAAGTTTGGTTTTCAATAACCATATTGGAAAAGGTATCACGGGATTCAAGCCATGAATCAAAGGAACCTGAAAATTCTGGTAACGGTACCATTGGTAATTGTAGACCTTGATAAATAGGCATAGTGGGTTGCAAAGGCAGAGAATTGACATTATTAGCAGTCACTGAAGCAGATGGCGATTGATTTGTGTTGATTACACTATTATGATCTACAGACCCCGGTGATTTGGGAACTGGAGAGGAGTTTGGTGACTGATGTTCCATTGCCGGTGCTTGAAATGTAGCAACTTGCTGCTGTGAATCATAATTTTTCAAAATTGTATTTACATTAGCAATTAACATTAAAAATTTTTCTGTGACAATTTGATGTTCATTGTCATCAATGTCATCTGAATCAAATTCCAGGCTTATCTCTTCATAACGCTGCTCAAAGTTGAGCAATTTAGTTTTGACTGCTAGTAGTTTTTGAAAATCATTTTCATCATTGATTTTAAAATTGAAATATTCAGTATAAAGCCAAGATAGATTTTTAATGATGCCACTTCTCACAGTGAGAAGGCTGTTTCGTTTGCCTTTAGGAGGCATATTGAAAATTGGAACGATACCTCAATTGAAAATGTTCGACCTCCTCTTACACTGGATGGCTACTGGTGTTGTATCCAATTGTTGGGAACAATGACATAAGTGCTTGGTTGAATGTATCAGTATGAGCAACTCCATACAAATATTACCCTTGAACATACAGAAATAAACACTATGAATAAAAGTATAAGACAATAATCATTACACAATTGATGTAAAATAATGAATAAGAATAAATGTATTTTCTAAGCATATGTCAATATGAAGTATCCGGACCGGAGACGGCCAAACTTATAATGATAAATATGCTCCTGATATCTATCAAAATAACTTTTCTGGTAGCAAAATTAATAGAGGACCAGGTAGGCTGAGTCCTGATTACAACTCGTCCTACCAAAACAATAGGTAATGCGAATAATTGCAAAATCAAATAGTGAATAATTGTTATTTTTATTGTTGAATTAATTGTGATGTAAGTTTCAAAATACATAAGTTGAATGTGATGCCAATTGTAAAGACTTTTAAATTGTGAAAAAACAAATTCAAAAAATAAAATGATTTTGTATTCAAAATTTTGAATATTATTCAATGTCCTGAAATGACAAACTCTTTGATTGCCTTTGTAGGCACAGCTCATAAGTAAGATAAATCTATATAAGTAAATGAACAATAGCAGTATGAATGATAATGAATGAATGAAAATAGACAGATGAATGAATAAGAATGGATGATATTACAAATTTATGATGAATATACAATTACTCAACCTGAATATCTTGAGGATGTCGAAAGCTGTCGAAGATTGTAGGCATTTGTAAGAAATGCTCCGGCAATGGAAATCATCATCACCATACCGGCCAGAGAGTGGGAGGGTATATGTAACCCCAAAGTGGAATGCTAAATTGCACAGTCGACCAAGTGAGTGGGAGGGTATATGGAACCCCAAAGTGGATGCAATTTCGACTGTCAATAGAGACTGCAGACCTTTATCGGTAGATTCGATCGTAGGTAGAATTGTAGAACAGATTCGGTAGCAGATTGATTCGAGAGATGTAGAGAGAGATTGATTGAGTTTCCCAAAATCCAAACTGTGGACAGAGGAAAAGAAAATACCCTACGGTAAGAAAATATGTTGACTGTAGCAACAGCGCTCTGAACTACACAGAGTTCAGAGTACAAAGAGTTTGAAAACAAGAATATGAAATAAAGATTTGTAGAAACATCAAGCAATCTTGATGATCTTGGAATTTTGCAGAAATGCAATGGAATCAAAATTCTAAATTGACATCTTTTAAAAAAGATTGAAATAGATGAACAATGTAAAATTGGAAAGAGCTTTAAACTAAATTCTAAAAATTGAGTTCAGAAAAGCGTGTTCAAATTGAAAGTGAGGTTACACCTACCAGAAGTTTGAGATTCAAACACAATCCGTGAAGACATACAAGTTGTTTGATTGAATTAGGCCAATATTTATCGCAAATATGCCAATGAAACATGAAAGTACTGAATATTCAGCTGGAATAAATTCAAATTCGAAAATTGAAACAAGAGCTGGCCAATTCCCACATTCCGGAATCGAGTTGAAAACAAAGAAGCAGCACACCAGCGCCACACAAACCGAGTGGAGCAAAACCTACCTACAACGGTTTCTGCAAGTGAGAAATGCAAGAATAAAGATACAGAACACAAATATTATTCAAAAGCAAGTGAAAAAGGACAAATTTGAAATTAATCAAATAATACTAGACAACAAATTGAAATTATTACAAAGATACAAATATTGAAAACAATGCAGACTAAATCTGCCAAACGTTGGCTATACTGGCAACGCGCTAAGTTCAAAGATCAAGGATGATGCAAATTGAGTTTTAACACATAATAGCTAGTATAACATTTATTGTGGCTAATTCCTCATGTCCTAAACTTTACTATCATAAATATTAAAGTGGGATGAATTTGCATAAATCTCAATAGAGTTTATCCAATCACTTTGATTATTGACTACCATTATATGCTTTCTTTCTTTGATCTTAGCTTGAAAGCAAAAGCTTAGGGATGAAAATTTGGATGAAAACTAACATATGATTCAATTTAATTTCTAGGTATCTAAAATAGTGGAGCATCAAGCTTTGCTTGTTGTTTATTTATTGATAAACAGAATACAATTATTTCAAATGATTGGGGAAGGACTAACAGGCACAGCCCAAAACTACTGTTTCTTCCCCGAATTTTGACTCATACACTATAAATAGTCCAAAAAGTAGGTTATGTTCCGTACACTTGAATTCAGATCCAATTTTAATCCAAACATTTGAAAACAGAAAATTTCTGATTTAGATTGTTTACAGACCAAATTGAATAACAAAAAACACTCACTAATCGCTTGAAACTGAAATATAATGATTAACTTTGAAAATTATGATATACTTTAATTTAGGATGATATACCATGTCATGTCAACAAATCAGATTATTTTGATCATGTCGATTAAGCGATAGGAACAGCTGATGGAATATTATGTTTTTTTCGATTTAGTTTTTAGCTGATATTGAAACATGGAAATATCAGGCCCAGTAGCACAAAAGCCTGTTCAATTTCCATCAGGATTGAATTTCATGAGAATTAATCAGAGCAGGGGTTTTTTTTTAATAGAAGGCTTCTCTCATTGGTTCTCGTGGTATTTAGTCCAGATAATGAATCAGCAGACAGTGCAACTGGCACTCTCAAGGTCATGGCTGAGTACAAACATGAAGTAACAGAGGAACCAATACAACAGAAGCTGAAGAAATTAGTCACATTTCTATCACCTCACAATAAACATCACATTCAACTACCATATGTTTGGAGAGATCGATTTTAAATTTCTTTTGCTATAATCCGGTCACTTTCTGAATCCATTTTTCCAGATGTTCCATGAATACTGTAATGTTTTAAATTAATTAGGTAGCCAAATTTGTTTACTCAACAACAGCTATTGTAATATTTTTTATTTGCACACACTCTTTCTCACGTTTTCAACAGATTATTGAAACTTTTTTCTGATCAGCTGCTACTTGAGGGATCAATAATCCTCTCTCAAGGAACTCCAGCAAATTTCCCCAGAGTTGAGACCTGTTCCGAAATAATATTTTTTGTCGCAAACCAACTATATTCCTGATTTAATAAAAATTGTTAGAGCTGTTTCGAGATCCATCCGACATACATACATATCCACAAACACGCATATTCAAACAGAAATTGCTTTCTTAGTATAATATGTTAAAACTATTCTCCATCTTCAAACAATCTCTTTTATGATTTTTGATTTTGAATTGTCATGTTCTCTGCGCGGTACCTAGTCATTAGTTTGTATCTTTGCCGCTGGAGCTAGTGGTCCACTGCCGACCTGATACTGGGCATTTTCTCTGCATATTTTATTTATCTTTGTTTTAGTTTTTGGATATGCTCTGAAGCCATAGTCATTTTATTATTGTATTTGTCAATTTGTTGTTCGGCTTCCAGATATTTTTTTGCATCCTTTTAAACATCAATTTTTATTGATGATTTCTTGATCGAGGTAGCACTTGCTTGCTACCCACTTCCTTCCTTCACTGCTCATAGTTTGGCTGTCTAGCATCAAGTTTGTGTGTGTCTCCAATTATTCTGCTTTATTCGTGAAAATAGTTTCCACCTTGCCCTGTTTGCTTGTTTTATTTGTTGGAGACATTTCATCGATTCTTTGGAGCCATCAACCTTAAAATTTGGACAATTAGTTCATTTGTTATTTCAATTTTAATTTTTCAACGTGTTCGTGAACTCTTGCATGTGTGTGTACGCTTCCTTGTACAATTTGTAAGTTACAACTTGAACTCTCATCTCTCGGGAAAATAGTTTTCACCTCGCCCTGTTTGTTTATTTCAATTGTTGGATAATCTCGACTGGTTCTATGGAACTATTATTAGTTTTTCAAGATTTGAACACTTGTTTCAGTTTTACATATTATTTTTTATTTCCATTACAGCATTCTCAAAATGGCTGCTTGTGTGAGTCACCGCGTCTTTCTACAAGTTTAAATTTGTTTTACATATTGCAGACTCTTGTTTTACATCGAGTGCTAAACCTTGTCTAGTAATTCTTTATTTGCAATTTTGGGGCTGAAAGTTTACCCATCATTCATTCTATTGATAATTATCGATATATTGCCAATCTCTCTGATTAATGTGACTCTCAATTGTGAATCACATTTTACAAGTATTGCAACTGAATATTTCCAAAACTTGGGATATATTTCCTTTGAAACTTTGATTGAAAACTCTTCCTCTTCAACTGGCTGCTGTTTCATTGGCATTTCAAACAAGTTGGAATCTTGTTTGTCTCCTGATGTGTCCATTTGAGCTATTGGAAGCTCACGCTGTCTTTGAAGGCCCTAGACCAAACCGGGACCTTGACTCTGGCCTATTAGAGCTAAATTGGAAGCTCACGCTGTCTTTGAAGGCCCTAGACCAAACCGGGACCTTGGCTCTTGCATTATGTTCTGCAGCTAAGTATTTTGTATCACCTACTTTGTATTTTAATACTTCCCTAATCTATTGTTTTTATCTTTCAGGTTAGGAATTCATTGTTGTTCATAGTCAACTTTACTTTATTTTTGAGTTATATTTGCTTAGCCAAATTGCTCTTGAGAATAATTGTTTGTCAGTTTTTTGTAATCAATTCATGAATGTTCTGTGAACATTGCAATATATCAATCCTATTTAATTCTTTGTTACTATTCTTTTGATTATTGCTAAAGCTGTAGTTTCTGCATTTTGCAATTAGGCTATTTCGGTATAGACTACTGTTATTCATATAACCTTATGGTTAATTTCAACTTACCTGTTTTCTTTTGTTGGTATCGAACCAATTCAAATGTTGAAGCCTTACAATTCAACATATTTACATTTCAATTTTTCTAGGTGTTGTTTTTTATTAAAAATGACAATTGTAGGTTTAAACTAGACTACTTATTATAGACTCTGGTATTCTATTAACGTTTGTTTTAGTAACTATTTCATTATTCCATTTTGGTAACCAGATAGATTATTTTTCTATGTGCATTGCTGTTATATTTATAACTGTTTACTGTCACTCTTTAATAATTAATTTGTTTGAAATGTTTGCATAATGGTAACATCATTACCTGATTATCTTTAGTTATAATTTACTATTTCAAATTGTTACATTGCAATCAGTTCTTGTATTCAGATTACTGTTTTTTACTAGAATCATAAATGCTGTTTTCAAGTTTTTTCATGTACTTCAACCTTTTTCTAAACTTAATCTTAAATTTGTGCATAACAAAGTTAAATTCTATTTCAATTTTATATTGTCGACCAGTCACCCTGAGGGGTTATTTCATGTATTCAAATTTACAGAATATTTCTATTTAAAATCATTTTTGTTGGCATCATATTTTTCTCATGTCAACTAGCATCAACTACATTTTATTTCTTGTTCATGTGATTTGATATTCTCTAATGCTGATTAAAGTTTGTATTTTACTAATAACCTATTTTTTCATTTGGCATTTCACCTTAGCCTACATTTTGTTGATTAGTTTTAATACTGAGTTGCCTAAAAATGTTTTCCATTCATTCCAGTGCACAGGTTTTTGAATGCACAACGTTTCTTGCACTCATGTGGAATTTCAGTCAGGTGTCAAATCAGTCAAGACACATTGTTTCTCTTTTTTCAGAATTTGATTTATTCTCTCCTATTTATACAGTCCACTCTTTTCTAAGACTAAATTTCACAGTATAATTGACTTCAATGATTATGATTTCATTCAATGAGAGCTTTTATTTCACATAATAATAACAGCTGACATCAAAAGCAAAATGTCAAACATGATTGAAATTGAAACAGTAGCGATCATCAACATTATTATCTGATCTAAATTAACCAAATTATAGTAAGATTCACATCAATGTGTCAGCATTGTTTGAATGGGGAGCATTTATGCTATTAATGAGGAATACTGACAGTCAACGAACTATTATGCATATTTTCTAATATTTTTAGAACAAACAATCAATGTTTGCGAATAAATGATTCATGAGAAAAGCGCCTTACTTCTGTGAAAGATATTTTTACATTAGGAAAAGTAACAACAGCTATTAGGCCGTTCTACCCCTTTATTATATATCCTTTAAATAATATATGCCCTTTATAATTCATTTTAATGAATGCCCTTACTAGAGAGTACAAGAAGATACAGGAAAATCGAAGCCTGCCAATACATGAGGATATACAAGATGCCAATCAGAGACGTCTGCAATCTCGTAAGCCACCGGTTAGGACGGCAATTACAGCCTTAGATTCAGGTTTCCGTATAACTGAGGCCTGGCAACAAGCGTGGTCAGCAAAGCAGAACATTGACATCCCATTTGTAACCAAAAGGCCACCAGGCTTCGATTTGCCTCGTAAAACATGGTCGGCATTGAATAGGGTACGAACTCATCATGGTAGATGTGCCTATCTGATGCATAAGTGGGGGAAGGCTGACTCCCCTTTCTGTGAGTGTGGAGCAGTCCAGACTGTGAGACACATAGTGGAGGAATGTCCCAGATCAGCATACACAGGTGCACATGAAGATTTCCTGGTGGCTAAACCAGCATCAATAGCCTACTTAAATACCCTGGAAGCATGCCTCTAATTTCCAGGTCAAAAGTGACTAAGATATTTTCATTCGATTTATATATGAATTTTCTATTGTTTTCTTTTTTTTCGAATTTTGTGATCATAAATGTGTTGTGTATACTGCCATACGCTAAATAAATAAATATCCTTTATAACCCTATATATCCTAATAACCCCTTTATTTCGCCCAAGTTATATTTTGGACAAATTTCCTCATTCTTTGCAAATAGATTCCACAACGGACACTTCTGAAGTTTTAAAAATATCCTCCATATATCATACTGAATTATTAAAATTTGATCGAAAATGTTCAAGCAGTTTTCGCGATGTCGGATATACAAACAAACAGAATTAGTCTTGATAGAATAGGATGAATTGATTGAAGCAACTCCAGTCATAAAAGTTATTTTTATGAAAAAAAAATTATCTATACTCCCAGGAATAGGTTATAGCTCCGATTGAAGCAGCAGTGCACAATCAATTTGTTCTCGAAAAATGCATTTTAATTAGTTCTTCAACTTGGTGCCAACCTATAATGAAGTCATCTCATCTTAATGCCAAACTGACAAAATTATTAATCTAGTTGCCAGTAGTCAACAACTGTTTTGAAGAGGTACTCTCTAGATTATAGTTCTATAGTAACATATATGGACATTTCAATTATAATTAAGAGATTGGGAGAAGAAGAATATTCTTCATGCTAAAGGACGAACTTTACACCCTTAAAAACCACCCAGAGTTGAAATATCGCCAAAAGATTTCTTAGTGAGCACCTAGGACGTATGAGGAAGTTATATTCCAAGTTTTGTTGCAATCCATCCTGTAGTTTTCCAGAAATCGTGATCAGTGAGTAGAGAGTCAGTGAGATAACAATTTTATAAGTATAGATAAGTTAATTAGTCATTAGATCATAAGAAGATAAAGTAACTGAGTTACCGAGAGGTATAGTCCAGGCAATGAATGCTCAAAATAGGGTATTAGGGGGGAAAGTTGGGAAGACAATTTTTGACCCCGCATTTCTGTTTGGGGTAGTTAGGAGGTTGACATATCAAAAGTCCCCACCCCTACCCACTGTGCTAAGTAGGTGGGGGTGGTTAAAAGGTACCATTTTTTTGTTTCTCGCATAAAACTCAAAAACTATGTATCCTAAGGACTTGACTGTCATAAAACAAATTAAAGCTTACATAATTTCCCACAATATTCATTCTACAACTTTTTTTATATCTCTACTACTTTTCGAGATATCCGCTCTTGAAGGTGGGACATTTTTGGAAAAAACACGTTTCCCAATAATTTTTTTCTATTTTTGCTCTTATAACTTCTTAAAAATCGACGGGAAAAATCCATGCTGATTATGAGCTTATAAGGCATTAAATTCTCTTCAATTTTATGTATAATTTCACGCTTTTACGGATTTCCCTACACCTTTTGTATCATCTTTAGTGTTTAGTGTGAAATCTCAATTTTTGCAACAATAGACCAATATTGACAAAGGAATTTGGAGGGAATCTTTTAAATAAAATTTTTTACTTTGCAGCTTTGTTGAGACTAGTTAGGAGGAGAACATATAAAAAGTCCCCATTCCTAACTCATGTGCTAAGAGGATGAGGGTGGTTTAAAAGTTGCATTTTGCTTCCTCACTCATATCTAGAGAACAATGCGTTCAACCGACTGAAATAACTATTCAAAAATGAAGCTTGATAAGTTCTCTACACTTTTTGTTCAGTGGAATTTTTTGATATTCCCAACAGTTCCCGAGATATTCGCTCTTAAATGTGTGTAATTGTTTAAATAACAGGTTTTTATCCAATGTTTTGCTCTTTCAGGGCTTATACCTCTCCAACAATGCGTCATAAAAACTGATGCTCAACGTAGGTTTGTCGAGCATTGAATTCTCTTTGAAATGGTGTATTATTTTACTATTCCAAGTTTTCCTCTCATTGTTATAGCAGCTTGTGCAAATTACAGTGGTGTGCACAAACACACATATGGGAACAATGTTAGGTTAAGAAAACCTATTTATTTTAAAAACCAATTGTTTCTTGAGGCACAATGAGGCTCAACTGATGTGATAACATTGTGAAGGCTAACGAAGTACGGAACACACTTTTTATACACTATGCCTTAAGTAGAAATTTTCATTCTATTTTCTCCAGTCACTATAATTATATACATTGGTGCTTGCAATTTATAGTGTAGTTCTGATTTTTTAATATATATTATTTGGATACGGTACATGAGAGAAGTCCAGAACCAATTTTTCCATACAAAATTCCCTTGTGCTAGATACAGGGTGGCCCAAAAATCTCATATCATTTTCCAGTTTTCAGCTATTTCTGCCAAATCCGCAGTAATCGGACAGAAAAAATTGCTCTCACCTTTTTTCAGATTATAAAATTCTGAATAAAATGAGATCATTCGGAACTCTCTATCTCCAATGAGTAATGAATTATAATTTTCAAAAATGAGTAAAATTTAAAGAAAAAATCAATTCTGATGGATTTTAGTTTTTGATCAACAATATCTTCCGATTATTACCATTGAGATGTAATGATCTCAGATTGTAGAGCAAAAAAATACGCCCAGAGGGATTTTGAATTATACATCTTAATCAAAGATGTTGATCAAAAACTAAAGTTAATCAGAATTGATTTTTTCTTCAAATTTTACTCATTTTTGAAAAATCATAACTCATTACTCATTGGAGATAGAGAGTTCCGAATGATCCCATTTTATAATCTAAAAAAAGAGAGAGCAATTTTTTCTGTCCGATTACTGCGGATTTGGCAGAAATAGCTGAAAACTGGAAAATGATACGAGGTTTTTGGGCCACCTGTATCTAGCACAAGGAAATTTTGCATGGAAAAATTGGTTCTGGACTTCTCTCATGTATCCGAATAATATATATTAAAAAATCAGAACTACAATATAAATCGCAAGCACATCCCCTTTTGTATGTATTTTTTATTGACTGGACTAATATAGATGAAGCTTATTACACGGTACTGTAGGCCTACTCTAATTAAAAAAATGAGGTTCATTCTGGTGTTTCTGTCAAGTAATCCTGAGGCGCATTGACATTTGACAAAAGGTAACTTCAGGACATAGAAATTCTTATGGTTGCCACACTAGCAACCAGGTGACTGATAGTTTTATCGAAGAGGCACTAATAATAATTATGATTGATCCTGCAATTAATAATGATTCCTGCCAACCTAAACAATACAGTGCCTACACTGAGTATTTTTGCCATTTCTATTCAAATTTAAAGGTTGGAATTAATAAAAATATTAGCACCAGCATTCAATATGTTATTAGTGCATAAAATGTTTCAATTCATAGTTACTTTCAAATTAAAGACATGAGAGCTATGAATGACATTTGAAAATGAGTTGAAAAATGTCATGTAGGGTAATTTAATTCCAATTTATCAATTTGGATTGAAGCGACCAAAATTTTTTAAATACTAAAAAATGATATCATTTAGGTTGGCAGGAATAAGCAGAGGATCTATTGTCAAACTAGGCAAACCACTAGTGAATCAATCATTAAATTAGTAATATATTTTCAGATTATTGTTTTGAGTTCGATGCAGAGGCGTCCAGATCCAAAAATGATATACTGAAATTGAGCCCGAAAACTTTGCTAATTGATTATGGTAACAAATGAATCGATATGCCGGTATATAGTTCTAGAATCTACAATCAATGCCATGGTACGGTGCCAGTACCATGTATTACGATGCTTTATTCAAGTTTCACAATATCAAATAATGCAGAGACAAACGAATATCATTTATAGTATATCTTTCTATCTAGTATTCTTTCCTCTCTGCTTAAAGTGATGTGAATATCAAGTAATGTTGGTCTATTTATTTCAATTAAATGCCAAACACTATATTTTTCTTATAAAACGCAAATATTCCCTGCCAGAATCACAATAGCCCAAACCAGTTAACATTACCAGTATATCCGGTTCTTGTGAGTCTAACGTGCAATATCTTGGGTTGCTTGGCCTACTTTTTGGCAATAAATTGAGATATTATATTGATATTCATAGGAGCTCTACGAAACAAGATGTTGTCATAAAAAGCAATAATTGTTGGAATGAAAAGTAAACCACTAGCTACAGTACATACAAATCAAGAAACTGAACTACTCGTACCTTATAATACGATAAAACAGGAAAGGATGAAAAGGATGGTATAGAAGGATTCTGAAAATATATTCTACCTATATACCAAATACAAAAGATACCTTTACACAAATAGTGAAAACAATCATGATGTTAATTTATTTAATATCATTACAACATAATACTGGATATAGTCGTATATATTCTTTATAAAACTTTAAAAATATTACAGCTATTTATTAACAATAACAATATTGTATAGGATAACACTTGGAGATGCTAGAATACTGAATACGTTTGTATATTTCACGTTTCTCATAAAAAATGTCTCAAATATAGAAATTTGTGATAGAAAAAGAGTTTGAGATAATGTCTTTTAAAACTTTTTGCACATAAATTCAATTGACAATTACAATATGATTCGGATAAGGATATGTTGGTGGAACATTTCAACAAAAAGTGCCCTAAATGAGTAAAGTTGGTAAATAATTTTGCTACATTCCATTATTTCCACTAAAACACAATATTATCATACCGTGAGCCAACTTCTGTATTGAAAATTCAGATCTTAGTAGAAGGCATGAAGAAGATTGATTTAATAATGGTGTTTTCACTTTAAAGTGAGATTTCTGCATTAAATTATTTTCAAAAAATATAATAGACATTTTTGATTATTGAATTGTACATTTTCAATTTTTTTACATGTTAAGTTTAATATTTCATTAGTATTCAATATTTTTGTACTCATTTCACAAAATTTACAGAATGGTAAGTTTTTCGGATGGCTTTCATTACCAAAAAATCTAAGAAAAAGATATTGCGTACCTAATGTCTTCAAAATTCTAAATGAATAATGAATTCATAAAATTCTATATCAGACAGAAACTGTAGAGGAGAGGAATATTTAATCCAATGCTAATGTCACTGTATGATTTTATCTTGAAATAATAAATTTTACAATTTCTATTCGAGATATTGAAAAACTACATATTATAGACCCACCCTAGTCCTATGAAAAATACAAGAAACATTCTTTCAAACTTAATTACTCCTTTCACTAACTCATTCTCATCCTTATTTTCTCTCATTCACTTTCTCTCTATTACACCCAATTATTAATTTATTCAATTAATTATTATTGTAGGAAGCACGATTAAAGTCTTTGCATAAGCCAATTTTATAATAACTAGCTCTATAATATTGGGAAGCAATGGAAAAATTATCGAAACATTATTATAACTACAAATATTGAGGAGAAAATGGATTATGGCAGTAGAAGTATGAATGGAGAAAAAACAAAAATGTAGGACAGGAACGAAGAAGACCAAAATCACAATTATTCAGGAATTTTATACAGAAATGGAAATATAAATTTTTAAATAGGATCATTTTTTCTATGGCACTCAATTACAGATTAGTAGGCACTAAACAATAAAGCACAATTTATAATTCGAAATTTAATCAAATAGGCTAATTACATGGGTATGAGCGAATTATTTAGCACACACGAAGATTTGAAAGTATGAATTTTTAGTTGTATGATTCGATAAGTATGAGTAAATTATTTACATGATAGTTGTATGATTAGATAAGTATGAGTAAATTATTACATGATAGCTATATTACTCGTACCAAAAGCTACTGTATTTTGTAGAAGAAGATAAATAATTGCAACAATTAAAATCAATGGATGTACAAATAGAGCATAGACTGAATTGCGGATGGTTCAACTGGAGAAGGATGAGTGGTGTGCTCTGTGATAAGAGAGTGGACTGTAAGATGAAGGGTAAGGTGTACAGATCGGTAGTGAAACCAGCTTTGTTGTACGGCGCGGAAACTTGACCTGTTTCAAAGAGACAAGAGAAGAAAATGGATGTGGCTGAGATTAGTATACTGAGATAGATGTTTGGGGTCACAAGAAGGGATAGGATTCGTAATGAGGTGATTAGAGGTACAGTTGGGGTGGGACCATTGGGTAGGAAGATGCAGGTTGCCAGGATGAGGTGGTTTGGACATGTTCAGAGACGTGAGGAGGATTATGTGGGACGGAGGGTGCAGGATTTAGATCTGGGTGGCAGGAGAATTCGAGTGAGGCCAAGGATGAGATGGAGAGACAGAGTGGAGGCTGATCTGCGGGAGAAGGGTTGAAGACACGAGGAGGAGATGGACAGGATTTTGTGGAGGAGACGGCTGAAGGAGGGAAATGCCGACTCCATATGATTGGGATAAGGCTTAGCCAAAAAAGAAGAAGAAGAGAAATAATTGCAATTACATTATAAAGATTGCCAAAGTGGAAAACCTATTTCACAATTCTGGCTGAAATATAAATTTTGCTGCAAATGAGAAAACAAATAAAAAGTATAGAAACTAGATTCATCTAACTCAAATATAAGTCCTAACCACAACCTCAACAGTAGTAGGTTGAATCAAAGCAGCCCCACATTCTTTAGGGGATTCAAATACATGCAATTGGTAAGCAATATGTAGCCTAGTAGGTTGAATCACAGTATTAAATCTGCGAGTATGAATTAGTCAAGTAAAAAGAAGCGCAAGCCAACCAACAATTAAACTTCACTTTCTTTTTCAGTCTTAGAATAGCCAAGAAAAATATAACAAAATACAATATAGAAAAGACAATGGATGGTATACTTTTCATACATACGAGTACATTTCATACGTTACTCGTACACATTTCTCAGATATTGGAATTTGATCTGCTCCATAAATTTACAGTGTCCCAAAAGTAAAGTGTCAAACTTCGAGAATAGGTTCTATTAGTCAAAACAAAGACATAATGTAGAATAATTATTTTTCCTAAAACGCTTCGTTTATGAGATATTCGCCATTTTATATTTTTTACAGAATAATTTTTATCTTCGAAGTTATCCAACCGATCGCTATAAAAATCGGTAGGTATGTTCAAATAAGAGAGATGAACTGTAGAAAAAATATTCAACTTTGTCCAATTCGAAAATTCATAATGGCGGCCATTTTAAACTTTCAATCCAAAATTGCGGGAGAACGGTGATAGATAGAGAAATTTACCAATTTTAAGAACAATTTTTTTAGGAAATTTTATTTACAATCAGTCAACACCAAAAAATTAGAATCGGACAAGGCATAACAGAGATACAATGAAATGTGTGTTACGAGGCAGCAAAACATCAAATTATGATTTTCTTGTGCTTGGATAAGAACATTCATAATCTGATGTTAATACAGACTGGTAACTTGGATAACTTGGAAGAAAAAAATATTTCGTAAAAAATACAAAATGGCGAATATCTCATAAACGAAGCGTTTTAGAAAAAAAAAACTATTTTATATTTTCTCTTTGTTTTGACCCATATAACCTATTCCCGAAGTTTGGCACTTTACTTTTGGGACACACTGTATAATTATTTGAAAAAGTGTTTGATGGCTACATGGTCTTACTCAAACAATATTATTAACGACCAATGCTACAACGAATTACATCTTTAACGATGAAGATGTGAATTGTAAGATAGAAAAAATGGCTTCCCAATATCAGAATCTAAGGAGTTTAGGAATTGAATCCAAGGAAGATAGAATAATTCGACATTGGATTATTTGGATATTATTTCATATTCACTGAGAGGACGCTTAAATGCGTTTACTCCAGCTAAAATCCCTGGTCAATGACTCATAACACACTGTTGTTGTTTTTATGCTGATTCTAAAAAATATCTACACTCTCTCGCTCTTTCTCTCATAAAATAAGCTCGCAGGCTCTCTTGATTCAGTGAGATTTGGCAGCATTGTACGTACTTCACAAGAGCGATTCTGCAATACTAGGTTTCCACAGACTATAGTATTGAACTGCGTACAGACTTTTGCACCACGAACACGCGCATTTCGCTTTTCATCAGCTGATTATATCTGTATTTGTACAGAAACAGTAAGGTTAATAATCTTTGCACCATCTGATGAAAAGTGAAAGGCACGTGTTCGTGGCGCTCGAGTCTCCATATCTAACATCACGTCAACCGACTACACCAATATCAAAATTATCATTCCTGACTACATGGACGAACGATGTAGTAGATAGAGATGACAACCAACCATAGCCTAAATAGTGGAGGTAGCAGAGATGGAATCGCGGAAGATCCTGAGACGGGGCGCGGCAACGGGAACAGGACGAAAGAGCATGATCGAATGTCAGGTGCGCTGGCGCGGGTCCTGGAAGCGCGTCAACAGCTGGCGGTTGGCCTTGGCCATGTTGTAGGCACATGTGCGCACGCGCTCCGAACTGCTCTCGAGGTTGGCGCACTCGGCCTGCAGTCGCACGGTGCTCGTGTTGAGTTGCCGCAGCGCGTTGCGCACTACCTCGTCAATTGGTTTCTACAAATACAAACTAAGATTAAAGTCTACAGTTCAGGTTCCGCAATAAAGTGAAAGAATGACATAATAATAATAATAATATAATAATAATAATAATAATTTCTCTGGATGTTGGACGACACATCCAGAGGAGTTAATTCATAAATTAACACATTACATATTTTTTCATACATTTTCAATAATAAAACAAATTCAGAGTTTACAAAATGATGCCTCCCTATATAATATATGTGTCGAGGTTATCATCAAATTGATACTAATTTATGCTACAACAGATAATACAAAAATTCCAAAAAATCTAAAACTATATTCTATTACCCTAAGCATCACCTAGTACATAGATACTAAACCGAGGTACTATTTTCTACCTATAAATTACCTTATTTAAAAAGAATACTACTTAAATCTAAATCCTACTTACTATTAGCAGAGACAAGAATAATATAGTTACTTATCCTTCATCTATGCTATTAGTTCCTCACTACTTTGTATCCCAATACTAAATAACCAATGTCTAATTTTTCTTTTGAAGCTATTGAAATTTTCCTCTCCTTTGATTTCTAATGGTATTCTATTAGATATTGTAGGCCCTAAGTCCTAGTGATCTTTGCCCAAATGCTGTATTCATTCTTGGTACTTCTTGATTGTAACGTTCTCTTATTCTAGTATTATGGCTATGATTTATGATATGGTTCCTATTTTGATGTTTTTTCATATACCCTAATAACAAAAATATATACAATTGCCTTACGCTGAGTACTCTATTTTCTATAAATAATTCTATAGTTGGAAACTGGATTTCCCTGTTTCCCTTTATTTTCAAAATGCGTTTTTGAGTTTTAAATAATGGATCTATAAAACTGAAGTTAGCTGCACCCCAAACTAACAGACCGTACCTTAAAAGAGATTCAACTAATGTTAAGTATACAATTTTTAACATTTCTTTGTCTATGATACGCCTTAATTGATAGCATTTGTATATAAGCTTCCTTATTTTGGCAGTTGTATATGTTATGTGCTTGTTCCATTACAATGAATCATCTACTATTTCTATCACAATTATTAAGCTTCCTTGTTGTCATGTGTGGTTTTGTGCTATTTGTTAAAGAAAAAGCTAAAAATTTTGTTTTTTCTGAATTTAATGACAATAAATTATTTCTTAACCAACTAGTGATTTTTGTGAGTTCTATCTCTGCTGTTTGGAACACTTCTTCCCAGTTTTTTCCTTGAAAAAGGAGTGCTGTATCGTCAGCAAAGGCTATAACTCTACCTTGAATTTGAATGGAGCACAACTCATTTGCAAAGATCGAATACAAAATTGGTCCTAAAACTGTTCCTTGAGGTATTCCAAACTTCATGGAACCCTCTGCACTCATATGGTTCTCAACCTTTGTTTTTTGCTGAGGTAGGATCTGAACCATTCAAGTGGCACTCCTCTTAAACCTATTGCCTCAAGCTTTTTTATTAATAAGTCATGGGAAACTGAGTCGAAGGCCTTTGCTAAATCTAAAAATACTGCTAGACATTTATTCTTTTCCTCTAAATTGCTAGTTACAAATTTTGATAATTCTAGTACAGCTAATTCTGTACTTATACCTTTGCGGAAGCCAAATTGGTTAGGAGAAAGAATATCATTAATTTCTAAAAAGCTTATTAACTAGTTTTTCAAAAATTTTTGATACATTGCTAATCAGTGAAATAGATCTATAATTACTAATAATTAGTTTATCATCTGCTTTATGTATAGGACTGACACAGATTTGCTTCATTGCTCTTGGAAAAGTACCATATAACAAGCTCAGATTGAAAATATGAGTTAAAGGTTTAGAAATTAAATTTTTTATTCCTTTCAAGGTCCTGTTATCTAATCCATCTAGGCCTGGTGCACCATTGCTGTGTAAAGAATCAATTGTGTTTATTATTTCCTTTTCATCTATGGGGAAAAGAAACATATTATTTGATACATGCAATTCTGGTACATTATCTGCTATAATTTGGTTAATATTTTTATTCAGACTCTCAGATATTTTGTTAGCCATACTCTCTCCAATATTAACAAAGAAATTATTTACACGACTCAATAGTTCTCTAGGATTATCTTTCAGTGTGACTATGTTCAAAGCATTTTCAAAGCATTCAGTTGTATATCCTTTTTCTGATTTGAATCTGTAGCATCCTTGATTATTTTCCATGTCTTCCTTACTTCATTGTTCGCTTCATTTAGTTGCATCTTCAAATAATTTTCTTTTGTAGTTTGGATGAGTGACGTCAGTGTATTTCTGTATCTTCGGTAGTAGTTAGCAAGTTCTCCGTTCTCTGGGTCCAGCTTCCTTCTTCTATTTAGAGAATCCCTTGTTCTTATAGCTGAGATAAGTCCTCGTGTTATCCATGGTTTTATGCTCTTGATCCTCTTCTTTTGTCTGTAATGATGTGTATTGCTCTCCATATGTTTTTGTAGAATTTCTAGGAACTTATCGTAAGCTGAGTCTGTGTAATTTGACTCAAAAGCCTCCGTCCATTGTTCCACTCGCAGTCCTCTCCTCAAGCCGTTCAAGTTGACAGATTTACAGTTAGTTGAGAGTTTACAGTTAGTTGAGCTCTGTTCATCCCCATTTGTTCTGTCTAACTGATGTTCTTCCAGTCCAAGAATTGTAATGAAGTGGTCTGTGATACTCGAGTGATATACGATTGGATGGATTTTACTTTTACGGTTGGTCAACATATGATCCAAACAAGAAGACGTTCCCGCTGTTACCCTGGTAGCCTTTTTAATGCAGTTCTTCAAACCGTGTATTAGTCGACGTGATATTGAGAGAAAATACAGTTATATTAGAGTGTTGAAGAGCAGCGTGGTGGAGTTGTTGTTTATCCTCACTCACACTGTTCTCTATCTCATCCACGAAATCAAGTTCGTTTGCCACATCCAGCACGTTATTATTACTCATCATCATGATTATTCAGACGCACTCCTCCATGCTTGTTCTCCTCTATTTTCCTCTGCCATATCATTATATATTTATCATCAAAGCTCAATGTGTTATTTATAAGCAATGATATGAGATCATTCTCCGCTGCTGTTAGATAGTTGAAACTATGAGTGTGCCTACTGAGTGCTACAATCACATGACTTTCACTGTTATAGATCTCTAGATCCTTTGAATTTGTCCTCACTAGAATAACATTTCTATAAGTAAGACCTTGTGCTTCGTGTATCGTGTGAAGTTTTATTGTTTTATCAATCCTGTCACCTAGTAACTCTTTAATAATTTTCTTCTCATTCTGCGTGTATGTTAATACGAGTGTTTCTGGATCAAGCTGTGGAAGACCGCCGTTGAAGATAGTCTTCCTAATTGAGCGAAGAGTTCCACTAGTTGTTTCAATTTTACCATAGAATTTGGATAGTGCACAGCATACATCGATCGGATATCTTCTAGTTAATGTCACTTTCCGTGTGGGCTCACAAAAAACTGAAGGATGAGACCATCTAACTTTCAGTCCACTCCTTTCGATGTAAGGAATCTGTTTAGAATCACCAAGTAGGAAAACTTCGGAGCATCCTGATAATTTCGCAATGAAACCAATGTAGCCAGCATGCATCAGTAGGCCTACAGCCTCATCTATAAAGACATGATGATATTTCTTGCCCACTCCATTTATAATGAAAGATGAAACTGTTCTGTAATCTGATATGATTATCTTTCTACAGTAATCCTTACCGTACTTATGAATGACAGCCTCTTTGATGTCTTTGATTCCTGCTCTTGTTTGACTTAGAACTAGATCTATTCCTGGTTTATGCTGGTTCAGTATTTCAAACGTCTTTCCACACCCTGGCACACCATCTATCCACGTAATATTAGGAAGACTTGAAGCAGAAATGTCAACTGATGATATTTTCTGATACAGCTCACCGTTTAACATGAGTTGTGTATCTCTACTAACAAGAATGTATTTTTCTTTTGTTAAGAATCTTTTATTACTTTCGTTGAATTCCACGTAGGTTCCTTCGTTATCCAAGCAGAAGCCCATTCTATAACTTTTTTCCAGTGGGCCATAGAAATGTTCTTAGATTATTATCATGAATATTCATATCTTTACGCTTTATATCTATTAGGTACGAATAAGAGCTCAATAAGTTGTTTTTTGTAATGTTAGTCAGAATTTCTTAGTAAATAATAGAATTTATCTGATCATGTTGACTCAGAAGATTTCTGAGCTCCAGCATACTATTTATAAATTCATGTTTGGGTGGTTTTTCAGGTAAGTATCCCGTTGGACATGCTTTCTCATTGTTTTTCTCTTCTGGAATATTTAATAATGTAAGATTATTTATACCCTTGTAGTAAAACACATATTTAATATGTTTTGTTGCTAAGACAGTACTTAAGAGATCAATACAAGATACATCAGCCATGGTTCCAAAAGAATCAATTCCATCTGTCAGAGCTTGTTTATCTGAAGCCCATTCATCGATCATAGATAGTAATATTTATAGATTGGAAAGCAAGTTACTGTTTATCAGTAACAAGTTTAGAAAGCAAGTTTATTATCTGTCAATAAAAACAAATTGAGTATTTTCAATGTCTCGTCGAATTTCACCGACGCATCAATTAGCTTTGTTTGTGAAAATATAGTAGTTGGACTATTGAATCAATCAATGCTCATACATTTCCTATTTACTACGGTAGCAATGCCCTTGGAAATATTTACTTTTTCGTTTTTTACGCTGGCGAAGGAAATATTCAGGTCAGTGTAACCTCCAAAATTAAATACGAGTGATGTCCTACTTTTTGATCTTTGTTGAACTCTATATGTATCATTTTACCTAAAATACATACATATGTATGTATCAAATTACCTAAAATTTCATTAATATCCATCACAATATTTCCAGCCTGATTTATTATTTTTTGAGAACAATATATATTTTTAAACAATCCCATAATTGGTCTTTTCAATCAAATGCTGCAATGATTTCTGGTGGCTAGGACATTGTGGATCGTGAACTTTATGATTTGATGGCTTTTTGTTATTCTTACAATTGCTACATATTGCTTCCTTGGCGGTATTCGGGCAATCTTTAGTGCTATGATCTTCAGTACAGTGACCGCAGACTTCACCTTCTTTTTTGCAATACTTTGAAACGTGACCAAAGCACTGGCACTTGAAGCACCGTTGAACCGAAATAAAGTCATTCAACCTGCAAGAAGTCATGTCGACAAAGACTCGTTTCCTATTTATTAGAATTCTTCTTATCTCTGGCTCACATTCAATGAACTACTTCCTTGTTTTTTGGTCCAACCTTGTAGAGAGGCTTACATCCGTTTAAAAATGCTTCTTTTCCTAGTTCAGAAGCTGGCAAAGTTTTTGTTGAAAATGCTCTCGGCTAGTTCCTCTTTGCTTAAATCACTAGGGACATCGTAAATTATTAAACGTGGCTTCCTATTCTGTGGTTCAACTATTTTCAAGTCTTCAACGCCTCATTTTCAATTATTTTCTTCTTGTCCTCTTCCGAATTCAGAAAAATCATGAGGCCACCTCCTCTAAGATTCACGGTCTTTTTAACTCTAATATCATCTTTGTTTTTGATATTCTCCCGCAATACATTTTTAATAATTCTACTGTTTTCCACTTCGTTCAGGACTGGTTTGAATGGCTGCAACATAACTATATGCTCCTGTGGTTGTAGTTTCCTAACATTGTTCCCTGCAACTTTATTATCCTTCGATTTTCCTGGAAACTGCACCATATCAGCATAGCTTAACGTAGGCCTACTTTCACTTTGTTTCATAGTGTCTACCGCCTTATTTATATTTTTAAAGGACTCCTGAATACCCTTATTGGTGTTTCCGGGCCCTGCCGCTAGCTGTGAAATTGTCACTGACCTTGTTTCTAATTTGACGATTGTTTCCGACAATTTATTAGTTATTGAAATAAATCTGTCGAAATCAGCTCTCAGAACTTTTCTTTTTTCATATTCCGCTTCCGCCCATAGATTAAGTTCGTGCTTTATCTGCTTTAAAAGTTCATAATCCTTTGAAAATTCATTGCTGATTACCTTTGATGTAGATTGTTCTGCTGGTTTATCCATTGTAGGGGACTCCTTGACCTGTCCTGAAGATGATGATTGCTCCTGCTCTTCTCCCACTTCCTCGAATTCCGGAATTAATCCATATGGCGCCCTGACCGGTGATCACATATGTTACGTAATGGATAGATTCACTAGTCTATCAGCTATAACTCACTTTTGCAATAATCACAACACAATTGTTATTATGATCCGCAGCTCTAAACAACGATGTTTACTACTCGGCGTCTCAATTAATAATGTGACATATCATATATATATATATATATATATATATATATATATATATATATTTCATGAGTTGATCAAATTTCTGGTTGATGTATTGAATTCAGTTGAGTCAATGACAGACAACTCTATTATGTTTCCTCATTTGATGTAACATATTTTATTCCAGTTTTAACAGTTATTATTATTATCTAAGTAGTGGAAAATTTTGTAAGTAGAAAAACAACTTAATCTGTCTTGTTTGTTCATTGTAAGACAAAGAGTATCGTCATCGAACGGACGGCACGCATCGGACGGATCGGACGATTAGATTTGATGCATTAGTTTCAATTGGAGTGCGCATAACTATCCGCATCGTACGCATCGTTGATCGGAAATGCTGTCAGGAATCCTGAGAGGAGCATTGAAGCCGAAGGCTCCGTTCGGATTTAATGACTCAATGGCTAAATCGCACGGCGATAAGTGGAGTTCAGTTCAACTATAATGTTGTCTGAGTACATTCAAAGGCTCAAAAAACATTACTTGCGACATGCGGAAGTAGCTAAAAAAATTTACTTCATCTTCAATAATTAAATCAGGAAATAGATGATTAAATTCTCCGTATTCTATCCTTTTCTGATTAATTCTATGGATCCTCATTTTTTGTTTTCTCTTCCTACGTCGCTGTACCTCTTCTTCATCTTTGGCTAACAAACAAGTAACAACTATAACTTCTTCTTTGCTACTGCTATCCATCACTTATGTACTGACAATATAAAAACTTGTAGTACTTTTTATAAAAAACTTTAAAATAAGTAAAGTAATAATACCATTTAAAGAATGGTACTAAAAGTGATTCTAGTGGAGAAGATTGTTTTAATTTTCGGAACAAAATATTTCAAATTTATATTTATTTTACAGTTTTGAGTGCTAAGTAAAAAGAAATTTTGTTATCAATTTAGATCTTAATCTTTCTAAATTCAAAATTAATAATTGTTTCAAGTGTTTGGTGAGAAAATTAGACAAAATTTTATTAAGTGAAGGAAACATAACCTTTTTTCTGGACTATTTTAATGAATCAAAATTCGGGGGAGGAACAGTTTTGGGCTGTGCCTGTTGATCCTCCCCAAATTATTTTAAATAATAATTTTGTATCATGAATCAATAAATAATAATAATAATAATAATAATAATAATAATAATAATAATAATAAAAGTTTTTATATTGATTTTATTAATTTTAACAACAGCAAAACATATAAGTGAAGTGATTAACTGTAATATTTGCTTATTAAATTCCTAATTCGCACACGACTCGACATATCGCAATGAATGCAATGAACTAAAATGTCAATGCTTCGATGACGACTAGTGTGCGCAGCAACTAAAAAAAGTACGATCCGTCCGATGCGTGCCGTCCGTCCGCTGACGATCTGTGTGCGCCTACCTTAATCGAGTATTCCGCACTATTTTATTTATCGTATCTGTTAGCAGTGTATCGCACTATTAGTATCATTTATAAAATCTTTATCATAAACAAAATTATTAATTAATAGTTAAAAACATAAATTCATTAAAGCTATCCTGCTTCTCTGAATAATGAATCTCAAAAGTGTATTATAGCAGAATTATTTATTTTGATATGTAGTATATATTTTTATCTTGATCTATAAGCTCGGAATATTTTTTTTATCTATATTATTAGGCTACTAAATTTTTTCTCTCTCCCAATAGATTGGAAGCTACTTTTAATTTTTAAATGAATTTTGATTAAAACTTATTTTGTTGGTTACTTTATTAATATTTTATCATTTTACGGCTCGAGCGAAGAATGAACTATGAATGTATTGGATGATTTAACTGATTTTAGGCATGTAAGTTGTAGTGTGTTTGATGATTGCAGTGTGTATGGTGATTTCCTAAGTATGAATGGTCAGTCTGGATTGAGTGTGTTTCATTTAAATATAAGAAGTTATAGAAGGAACTTTGATGAATTATTACTTTTACTTCAAAGCATCAATTTTAAATTCGATGTCATAGTTCTTACTGAAACTTGGATGGATGGAGTTGAATTCGCGGACCAGCTCGATGGGTATGCAATATTTCAAACGTCTACCCAATACAATCAGAATGATGGAATAGTAGTTTATGTGAGTTCGAATTTGCTGTATTCTTGCTGTGAAGTGAATGTCGGAGGATTGCGGTGTCTTAATCTGGTTTGTGATAAGGATAATCAACGCTACAATTTACTTTGTGTTTATCGTTGTCACGGAGTTGACCTGGCTAGCTTTATCGATGGGTTGGGGGATAGATATCAAGAAAATAATATCAATCATAATAATAACAATATTGATAATCATCATCATCAACTTAATAATAATAGAGTTATCCAGTTGATTGTTGGCGACATCAACTGCAATATTCTCGGCGACCAAATTAATAACATTAGCAGTAGGTACCTTGACACATTATATGAAGCTGGTTTCGTTTGCTGTATTGACGTACCAACTAGAGTAACAGCCAATTCATCATCTTGCATTGACCATTTATTTGTTAACATCATGATACTAATTCCCTTTTCCCGTCAGTATTGAAGTATGATATCACAGACCATTATCCAATAGGTATAATTATAAAACAAAATATAATAAATAGGCCGGAAATTCGTTCAAATTATGACTATCAGAGAACAAACATTGCAATATTTTCAAATCTTCTATCTGAACAGCCATGGGGCGAGGTCATTTCCTCGGATGACCCAAACACAAGTTCAACTAAATTTATTGAATTAATTCAAAGTGTGTATCAGCGTTCCACCTCGTCCTATCCGAGGAGGAGTGCTGATAAAAGACTGAAGCCCTGGATCACTTTAAGCCTTGTCAGGGCAATTAGAAAAAGAAATAATTTACACAGAGTAATTAGAAGACAGCCGTTTAATGTGCAACTGATAAATTATTACACCGAGTATCGCCGTGTATTAAGCCGACTTCTTAAAACAACTAAAAAAGCTTACTATAAACAGAAAATATTTGAATCAACTAACAACCCTAAACAATTTTGGAAAACAATTAATGAAATATCTGGTTCAAATAACAATAAAACTCCTTTTCCAGTACAAAATTTCTTAAGCTCATGCTCCAGTGATAACCATACATTAAATTCCTCACTAGATATTGCCAATGACTTCAATAAATTTTTTGCTAACATAGGAGCTGATCTAGCTCAAAAAATAAGACAAAATAATGCCAATATCAGAACAATTCCATTTACACCACCTGACTCTGAATCCAGATTTATTCTTAGAGAGGTTTCAGAACAGGACGTTCGCCAATGTGTGATGGGAATTCGGGGAGGCTCTGCCCCTGGCTGTGATGATATTCCCGCTAACTTGATAAAAAATAATATTGATATTCTTCTCACCCCGCTCTGCCACATCATAAATTGTAGTTTCAGAACCGGAATTTTCCCTGATTTGTTTAAGCTTGCCAAAGTAATCCCTCTCCACAAGTCAGGTAGTAAAGTTGACCTTAATAATTACCGTCCTATATCATTACTTAGTATTTTCTCAAAAGTTATTGAAAAATGTTTTAAAAACCAATTAACTAATTACATAAAAACTAACAACCTACTCACTGAGTTTCAATTCGGCTTCAGGGACGATTGCAACTCAGAAAACTGCTTTTATCGCTTAAGCGACTTTTTGAGGGTGGGTATTAATAATAATAAATACATTCTTCTTCTATTTGTTGACCTCACCAAGGCTTTTGATTCTATAGACCGCTCCATCTTGATGAGAAAACTGTATAAATATGGTATTGCTGGGATAGCTCATTCATGGATCAATAGCTACTTGTCTGAGCGTAAACAGATTGTGAGTATCAACAATACATATAGTAATGTTCAGGGAATAGACTATGGAGTAGTCCAGGGTAGTACCCTTGGTCCGGTTCTATTTCTCCTGTACATTAATGACATAATTGAAAGCAATATTATGGGGAAAATTTTGTTATTTGCTGACGACACTGCTGTGTATTTTGAGGGGGATAGCTGGAGAGAAGTGTACAGGACCGCAAATAGTGGTGTAGTGAGACTGAAAAAGTGGTTTGATAGCAATATCCTTAGTATGAATATTAGTAAAACCAAAGTCATGCCTATTTTTCTTCACAAAAAACGTGCCCCACCTCCCCAGTTGGATCTTAAACTTCACATGTGTGGTCGTGAGTGGGATGTTGAATGTGACTGCAGGTCAATTGAGTCTGTAAATGAAATAAATATCTGGGTATCATTTTTGATAATAGACTGAGTTGGATGCAGCACATAGCCTACTTGAAAAATAAGTTGAGAAAGTTGATCTTCGTTTTCTCTAAATTACATGGTATCCTCAATGTTAAAGAATTAAGAATGGTATATTTTTCATTTGCTCAGTCCATCATGACATACGGTATTATTGCATGGGGCGGTGCATGTGATGTATACATTAAAGAATTATCTATAACTCAGAAAGCAATTATCAAGGCTGGACTAGGTCTGGAAAGGACTTATTCATCAGATCTCTTGTTCAATTTCTTCAATGTTCTCACTATAAAAAAACTTTTCATCAAATCTGTTATGACCTATGCATTTAAAAATAAGATTGTTTTCAATAATTCCTCTCAACACAATTACCTGACCCGCGGCTCATATCTCCATCATTCTGGTGTTTCACGTAATATGAGATCTGTCTGCGACAGAAATGTGACATATCTGGTTCACGTAATTCTGCGGAATGCACCTTTGTTTGTTAGTCAGCCGGGGGAATGCTCAATATACCAATACAAAAGAGTATTGCGGGGGTGGTTATCTGCCCTAAATAACGACGAATGTGATCTGATTTTGAGATCTGCGTACGTCTAGCCCCGCTGCGCGCAAACGCGGTTGGTTAAACTCCAGGCTTACGCTTCAAATTATTCTACTGTAGACCTATATTCTATACAAATTTTATTCCTCTATATATTTATTATTTTGAGCTTCCAATTTTCATCTTCTCTACCTCCATCCGTAATCAACCAATGAATTTAAATGCATTTAACAGCCATTTTAGAATGTTGGTGTGTGTGTATGTATGTGTGTGGTGTGTGTGTGGCTGTCTTCCCCCTCCCTGTATGTGTGAGTTGTATGTGTGTAGTTGTGCTACAATATTTCTATGATTGAATAATAATTTCTATTATCTAACATATCATAATTCAATTTACTTCTTTATTTAAGTTATTCTTTTCATTTCAATACAATGTACCTAGCCAAATCTAATTTTCCAGGAATTTCTCTCAAGTTATAATAATTTAAATAATGTAATTACGAACTCAAACAACTCACAAACAGACCTGCGTGTCCATGTGAGTGTTGTTTCAATTATATCTTTTTATATATTGTTTATACTGTAAATGTTGGAAACAAATAAATTTGATTTGATTTGATTTGATCGAGTTTTAACTCTCTCTCTCTTGATTTTCTGTCTCCGTCAGTTACACAGCTTGTCTGATTTTTCTCTCTTTGTTGTGCTATCATTTGTCAAAACACTACATGTATTTCGAATTAAAGCGGTAAACAAGTCGTCCTATCAATTTTTGATTCATTCATTCTTACTTTGAGTTTCATAGAGACAACTCACACTCATTTTCTTGTCTGTCATCTTCAATCACTTCTTGATCTCTCATTATTTGAAGAAGATGTAGTCAGTTAATCTTCTGTTTAAAGTTTTATATACCCGAGTGGAGTTAATTCTTTTTTTTTTTAATTTTTGTTAGTTTTCAATATGTAAATTTTTCTTTAAAGTAACTTTTCTTTAATAGTTATTTGTGCAACTAGTGCGCAAAGTGACAGTTTGCTGCACCGAAAGAAACATTTACGCACGAGCCGTAGGCGAGGGCGGAATGGTTTCTTGAGTGCAGCAGAGGAACTTTGCGCACGTATTTCACATTAAATTTTTCCTACAGTTGCCATTCAATATGAGAAGTGGTTGATTATGGGTAAAATGATGGCTGAAATCCATCAAATGTTTGTATAATTTTGTTATTAATAACAACTTTAATTTATTATAAACTTGATAATCCAATTGAAAATTAATAATTGATAATTTATTCAAATTAAAAATTGAATTGATCCAATTAATTTGAAAATTTGAATGATTTTGAGTAAATCTTAATTTCTAAATAATATTTCTGAAACCAATCAATTTATGAATGGAAAAATATTATTTGAAATAATTAATAATTAATAATATTCATAATATTCATAATGTATAGCCTAATTTAATGAGTTCTCATTTTTATTTATTTGGAAATCAGAAAAAATATAGATAGAACAAATTCGCATTCAAAATACACGCCAACAATGTCAACAGCTGATTGGGATGGCTGCAAGATAATACGCAAAGTAATACTTTGCGCACTAGAGCGGAAAAGTGATTCTTTGCGTTCTGTAATCAGTGCAGGAATGGTCACTTTTCAAGGTAACTGTAGGAAAAGTAATTTTTCTTTCGAACTCTATATGTTTTCTCCAGTTTTCATTTTCTTTTCTCATAAAGTTTTAAAAAGATGTTTTCCTCTTTCAAATCCGCTTATACAGGTAATTGATGTATTTAATTTTTGATTATTATTTTTCGTTGATTTAGTTTTTCTATTTCTTGTCTAAATTCTTTCTTTTTAAATTGTTCGAATATTAACTTCTGAATGAATTTTTATAAGTACTTTTGTAAACTTAATCTGTTAGTAATTTGTAATCGTAGGTTTTATTAATTATTCAATCAATAATCTTCAAAGTTTAAAGTTCATGAAAGTTTATGTTTGGTAATCTACTTCTTTCATCATAATTTTTCTGTTTCTGGAAAGTTAGTTTTCTTTCTTCCTTTTAAGACATCATTTTATATTCTTTTTTTAGAAGTCTAAATTTTATAGAAAATTTTGTAAGTAGACTTTTCATTTCATTGTTATTTTTCTGAAAAAGTTATCTTCTTTCCTTTCTTCTATTATACATAATTTAGATTCTTCTATTTTACATAATTTTCTCTACAACTTGTATTTTTGTATTTTTATTCAGCGGTCGATCGAACCTTTCAATCTACTCGAACTTCTGGAACTATTATAACTACCCTAACTTCTCGAACGACTCCGAATACGCAAATTATGGAAACTACTAGAACTACCTCGATATCACGTCAGTAGAAGAATATAATGAAGAAATCATCTAAATAATCAGGAAACATCTATCGTCGTCAACTACAAATTGGAATTTGTGCCGCGTTACTTTGTGAAAATTGAAGGTTGTGTGTATTATTATTTTGGGGCCCCTAAATAAAATGGTTAAAAAAGGTATTTATATTGAAATTTTATTAGTAAACTATATAACTTTGAACGTTTTATTATTTATTGTTTTTTATGTTTGTTTTGTTTAACCGTTAATAAATCTGTAGAGTTCATTTTATATTAATCATTCTTTTTGAATAATCCCTTTCTCACCAAATGCAAATAACTTATTATTACCTTAGATCGTAAGATGCAATGGTTATCTATAAACTAACCTAAAAACAATTTGTTGTTAAAAAAAAAACTAAATAACGTTACACTGAGCTTCGATCTTCCAACCTATTTCCAATTACGTTTTTAAAATCGAGATGCTTTCCATGTTATTTAAATGAAGTTTCTTTTACTCCATAGGGAGTTTTATGTTTTTTAGTCCCAAGAGCGAAAAAGTGTCTAAAACTGTCTAAAGTACTTTAGACAGTAGGTAGAGGAAAAATTAATTTCAGTCTTTATAAAACTCATTTATATTTACTATTTCCCTCAGCTAAATTGGTAGTACCATAGGAAAAAAATAGCATAAGAAGATATCCCATGCTATAGGGCATTTGTGTTCCAATTTTCACTCTAAACTCAAGCCGATAGTCCTAGTATTTCTTTTTCGTGATGCTATGAACGCTTGTAGTTTCTCATACTGTGCCGTTCTCACACTCTCATCCGGCCAAAACAGTAATAATAGACAGTAATTGGCTTGAAATTTGGAACATAAAATACCAATACCATGGTATATCTTCTTACGCTATCTTTTCTCTATGGTAGAACCATACCAGGTACTATTGCTACCAATATAACAGGGAGTTTCTTCATACAAAGTTAGTCTATGGAACTCGGAAAAAGTGCTCTTATACCGTAAGGAAACATTTCTAGGTGAAACATTATTTATCAGTATATTAATAGAGTGGGGAAATAAATGAATCAATCAAAGTAAGAATATAAGCAGCTGTAGCCAATGAAGAATAAAAAAAGAGAATGATTCAATCAGGAATGCAGAGAAACTGCTACAGTTTGGATTAAATCTAACTATAAAGCATTATTTCTTCGTTTCTTGCGAATAAATGCTATTTATTTGGTGTACCTGAGGGAAGATGGCGGTGAGCTCAGCTACGGCTACTCGGATGCGTTCTGCGCATGGCACAAAAGTATGGCGGCTGTCGGGTGACTGCATGGTCGACCAAAGCTCTTGGATGCGCTTGGTCACCTGCTCTGTGCGTCGGATCACCTCCTCCGATTGCGGCATTGGACCCACAGCATTCGACTAAACATCACAACATCAACACTTACAATATTCATCTATTCTTTAGTTTTTGTTTGTATCATCACTCATTCATTTATTGACTGAGCGAAAGCAGAGGAAACCTATACATAACATAAACCTAAGATTGTTTATTCTATGATGAAAGAAATACAATATAAAATGGAAAAATAGAGTTCAAATTGAAAAATTTATAGTCGATGAAAATGAAAACTAATGAGTTGACTTGAAAGCGTACAATGATAGTGAGTTCAGTAATAAACTTCAAGAAAGTGAGTGACTATGAACTATGCACAATTATTCAGGCTGCAGTTATATTTTAGAGTAAACTCTGAATCCTGAAGAATTAGAATGAAGCACTAATGTTTATGTTAACTTCCGACTATATTTGACTGGAAATGAAAAACGAAGCTTATAAAAAATTATTGGATAGAGCGAACATATTTAACGAAGCTATAGAATATTGGAAAGAATTAAAAATAGTAAGTGAAGGATGGGATGAGGTGGAGAGGACAAAAATTATAAAACTTCTGTAGATTGGAGTTCGAATTTCAAGTTTTTTGTGAAGAAAAGTGATTGTATCTTATTTTTCGGTTTTATCAAGGAGCAATTTGACTGAGTGGTCGCGCTGATAATTTATCTCTTGGATCGCTTGAGCCAATTCCTCTGAATATGATTCACGAGTTGTAAAATCGCTTCCCGGTGATTCGGAACTCATCTAAAACTGTAGGTCCATTCATTTATATCATCCACCTCATAACCCACGCAAAAGCCTAGAGCTCATGTTGGCATCACCCTCAGCGAAAAAAAAATCATGTCATTAAAGAAATGATCCAGGAAACAAGGGTGGAGAATAAATTTTCCTCCACAATCAGGGTAGTGACTTTATTTCTGGTTTTTAAAGAATGTAAATAGACATCAAATAATATCATGATTATTATTCTGTTAATTTTAACAAATACCATAATGAAACATTTTGTGAATTTAGCGAGGTGAGAAGTGCTTATTATTGAGCAATGAATCCATATACTCACAACATTATTTGAAACAGTTTTGGGCAATAAAAATGCGCCACTATCCAGGATTTAAATGATCCTTGCTTTGCTCTACCAAAGAGTATTTACCAGATGATATGATGGATGAATCAACTCACTTGAGCTCTGAGCGATTCCCTTGTCTCGTACATGGAGACGGGGCGGGGAGGAACACCCGTTCTTGTTACGTCTAAAACTGGTTCAGTCTCTGTTTCCGAGTTCTGTTGAACTGCACTTCGCAATTCACGATTCTCTTGAGTTACTTCGTCGACCTGCAAGTCAAATTGATATAATAATATTCATCAACTGATAACTTCGATAATTATCATTTGTTCTGAACAAAGCTCAGGCTGGAGCTACCATAGGACTGTAATTTACTATTTAAATAATCAAATACAAACAAGGGGCAAAATTTAATCTTCAATTTGAGCCAGGTTATTTGTACAGTTAAACTCTGCATTAATGAACAATAAAAAAGAGCAAAAACTCACCAAATTTATTCCAATCTTGACTACTTGCCCTTCGAAGCCTTTATTGGGTGTTTTGGTCAGGTTCAGGGTGGGACGAAATCTGGGAATAGACAGGTTCTTGCTTACGAGCTGCCTTTTTGTTGATTCTGCGTTCAACTTGCAGGTTATGCACTGTGTTTCGAACAAAGCTCAAACTGGATTCTTTATAAATTCAAATCCGATTCAAATTAATTCAATTCAATACTATTTACGCTGTTATATTCATAATTCACACACACAACACTCAAACAATTTACAAGAAATTTCCGATCGAAAATTACATGACAGACAAACACAAATTTGGTCTTGCAAAAAAACGGGCCGACGAAACAAGACAGACAAGACTTACAAAAACATCCACAATGCCAAGCAGCAGGACGGTCTGCGCCGGCGCAAACACAAGCCTGCTATTGGCAGAACTACAGTCTGGCATTCTGGCGCTACAATTCGAGTTCTCTGACCAGACCATACCCCCGCCTCTGAAAAACTATTTTTCAGCCAAGTTACAAAACTGAAAAAAACAAGAAAAGGAAAAATCCAGACATGCCAAAAAGAACAAAACACCAACACCAAAAAACAACACAAAAGAAAAAATGCAACAATCACAACAAATATTGAGTTGGGAGTGGATATAATTTTGTTACTGGTCTTTTATAAATACCAGTTTTTAGGCGAACACTCGCCACTCGAACCTCGCCGTCACTTCCCGGAAACACTTGTTCAATGACACCCAGTGGCCACTGCAATGGAGGTGTGTTTGGTTGGTCAACTACCACAACCGTTCCCACACCGATAGAAGTGGGTGATTTCAACCATTTTTTACGACTTTGAAGTTCGTGCAGGTACTCTCTTCTCCATCGGTTCCAGAACGATTGAATAAGTTGACTGACCAATTCATACCTGGTGAGACGATTCACAGGGACACTGTCCACGTCTCGCATGGGAAACGATTTCAACGGTGTTAGAGTCAAAAAGTGCGCTGGTGTTAAAGCCAGCGGTTCACGCGGATCCTCACTCAGTACACACAGCGGGCGGGAATTCAGGACACCTTCAATCTGCACCAATACAGTGTTCAGTTCCTCATAGGTGAGAAGTTGATTGCCGATTACTCGGAACAGATGCAACTGTACAGATTTGACATTTGCCTCCCACAGACCTCCAAAATGCGGCGAACCAGGGGGAATGAATTTCCAATCAATTTTGTGTTCGGCGAGTTGACTAGTCAATGTGGTTTGAAACTCGGACGAGTTCAAAAGTTGAGATATTTTTCGCAACTGTTCCTTGGCACCTACAAAATTAGTACCACAATCGGAATACATCACACGACAGGGTCCACGACGTGACAAAAAACGACGAAACGCAGCTAAAGATAAATGATCGATCCGATACCAACTCAATATGTACCGCCTTTGTTGCCATACACACAAACAGTCAAATGTAGGCTTTCAAAACACAAGGATTACGACGTCTCGTCATAGTAATACGCAGAGGACCAGCGTAATCCACACCACAATTTTCAAATGGTTTGCATTTTGACACTCGACAAGCAGGCAGGTCACCCATTTTCGGAATAATTGCATTATTACTAGGTCGAATACGGAAACAACGATTACACTTAAAGACACAAATACGAATAATAGAGCGAGCAGACAGTATCCAGAATTTCTGTCTGATCAAGGACAACAATAACGAAGGTCCAGCATGACAATTCTTCTTGTGATGATAATCAATTAACATCGATACGAAAGCGTCGGATTTTGGTAAGATCATCTGATGACAAGTCTCAAATTCAAGTCCAGCATGAGACAAACGACCGCCGACGCGAATCACACCTTTATCAATGAATGGAGACAGGCGACGTAGGCGCATAGAACAATCTTCTCCCTTCTCTAATTGCACAAATTCAGATGAAAAATGTATCTTCTGTACCACTTTACATAGATACCTCTCAGCAACATCGAAATCTGATTCTTCTGATTGGGGTAAGATTCGTAAGAATTTGAGAACAAGAATTACAATTCTCAAAAGACGACCATAATCCGAACAACGACCAATCAATGAATATATTGCATTGCTGTTACAATCAGGAGATTTTTGACTGTCAACACTGACGGTCTTTTCGCCTCCGGTGGATCCACTATCTCTTCCATTTGAGTTCGTACGGGCCAATCGCATTCGTCCTCTGCTATCCATGATGGACCTGAGAGCCATAACGGAAAGTTCACAAGCTCAACTGGTGATAAACCTCTAGACAAACAGTCAGCGGGATTTTCAATTCCGGCAACATGCATCCACCCCTGTATACAAGAATCCTGTATTTTTGCGACGCGATTACCAACAAAAGTTTGCGGATGGAGCATTAATCCAACACAAGGTGACTGTAGAATCAGAGAGTGCGACAATACGAGACACATGACAACGTTCACTAATAATAGTGACTACTGAATTCATGAGTTCTGCCAACAAGAGTGCCGCACACAACTCCAAACGAGGTATTGAAACAACTTTAGATGGTGCTACCTTGGATTTGAACACAATAATACAATTCTTGGCTCCTCGCTCTCATTCTGCGACTTCACATAGATAACTGCACCAAAACCAGACAATGATGCGTCACAAAAACCAATCAAACTGATGTGAGAATCCTGAAACAAACCAACGTGACGTGGAACAGCAAATTTCAACAATAGAGGCAACTCTTTTTGACAATTCTCCCAAAGAGTGCATATAGACTCAGGCGGCTTCTCGTCCCAATCCACTCCTAATTTCCACAGTTTCTGGACAAGACACTTTAGAAATAATGTAAACGGTGACAAGAGACCAAGTGGATCATAGATACGAGCCATCACTGACAGAATAGAACGCTTAGTAGCGACGACCTCACCACTCTTGACTGAAAACTGAAACAGATCAGTACTAGGTTGCCAATTCAATCCCAAGATAGCCAAGGAGTTGTCTGCTTCGAAATCCTTGTACGAAAACGATTTCTCTTCCTCCGAGAATTTCTCCAACATTGATGGTGAATTTGAAGTCCACTTTGTGAGCGAGAAACCTCCTCCCTCAAACAGCTGCTTGGACTGACGATACAGCTCCGCGGCCTCTGACTCTGTGGCGACAGATGTGACTAAGTCGTCCATGAACATGTCTCCTGGTATTCTGGCCTTGGCTGCTGGAAAACGATTTCCATCCTCCTCTACAAGCTGGTGGACGGTGCGAAGCGCCAAATATGGAGAGCTTGAAACACCAAAAAAAAACACAATTGAGCTGATAAATTTCGATTGGATCCTCCGGCGAAAATCTCCACAATACACGCTGATAACGACGGCAGGAATCCTCCACTAATATCTGTCGATACATTTGCTAAAGCATTCGATACAGTAGATAGATCTAAACTAATGAAAAAGCTTGAGGTCATAGGTGTCCGTAATGAGTCATTCAGCTGGTTCAACAGCTACCTAACGGATAGGCTGTCCAAATAATGGGAGTTGAGAGCAGCTTAAATTCTATTGATTACGGTGTGGTGCAAAGAAGCACATTGGGACCATTATTATTCCTAATCTATATCAATAACCTGGCTAAACCACCTCTCACTGGCAGCCTTTTCTTATTCGCTGATGACACAGCGCTACATGTTACCGGTAGAAATAGAGACGAAATGTATCAAAAGGCATCCACTGACCTACACCTGTTGAAAGCGTGGTTTGACCAAAATATATTAACACTCAATATAGGAAAGTCCAAATTCATTGAAGTTTCTCTGCGAAAAAGTCAGGATCCTCCCATTGACTCAATAACTTTGCATTCTTGTTTAAACCCTAACAATATTCATTGCCGCTGCGAGTCCATTGAGCGAGTCAGTTCATATAAATATTTGGGCGTTATAGTTGACGATAAATTAAAATGGTCAGACCACATAAACCACTTGAAAAACAAAATCCGGAGATCTATTTACATATTCCTAAACCTACGCCAATTCTTAAAAATAGATGATTTGAGAAAAGTTTATTTTGCTTACGTCCAATCTGTGATAACTGCCGGAATTTTAGCATATGGAGGGGCGTACAAATCCATACTCAATCCTCTACTCATTACACAGAAACGAATTATTAAAACAGCTCTGAATAAACCCATTCGAACGCCATCAAATGAAATATATGATGAGTTCAATGTTCTAGATATTCGACAATTGTATGTCAAGTGTTTACTTCTTTACATTCGCTTAAACAGTAACAATATGTTCAAAAAAATAACTCATAATCGCACAACACGCTCAGCATACTCATTAGGCATTGAAATTCCGAGACTTATAAAAACTCATTCAACAACAAACACCCATTACATTGCACATATTTTATACAGAAACATGCCAACCATCCTCCGTAATGTTCATAACTGTACACCTTATATGTACAAAAAATACCGTACATTAAAATATGGTTGGGGGAGATAGGAAGGGAAAATATAGAGCTCATGATCCATTCCAGCTATCAATAATAATTATATTATGTTCCTAGTTATATTGATATCAACATTTTTCAATAATTTTTAATGTGTTGTTCCAATGTTTTGACTGAATATGTATATGAACTGATTTCTACTTCAACTATTTATCATATTATTCTCTTTGAATATCATATTTCATCTAGAATGATTGGGGCACTTTTTCAGGCTATTCTTCATTTGGTAATATTTTTTAATATATCTAAACATAAATTTACACTACTCTAGTTTATTTACTGCATGTATGTACCAATTTGTTATTCAATTGAATTATTTGTTTATTTAAAGCAATTATTCATCTACTTATAAATTTTTTCTCTAAAAATAGAGTAGCTTAACTACTCTAGTACAATACCGCAGGTAACTTACCAGATATTACAATATTTTATTCATCTATAAAAACTATCCTTACCTTATGCTACAAATTATTATACTTTTCTTATAAAAAACAGACTCCTTTCCACACACAGGCTACAGCCTTCGTGGAGGAGAAGCATGATATTTCTTTTTTTCTTCACAATTTGTGTATGACTGTATTTTAATTTTGTCAATATTGTCTAATATCTACTCTAGTTGTTAGTGTCTAAGATTAGTTAAGTAGGTATAATAATAAAATCATTACAAATTTGTGATGTGTACACCATTGTTTGTAATTTTTCATGCAATAAAAATAATTTGATTTGATTTGATTTGTTTAATGTCGGCAGTTAGTGCGATTGGGAACAAACGAAAATTAACTAACAAAACAAAAATGCCAGTCTGCAATTTGGGACCAGCATGAAGAACCTGGTTCAATGACAAACCAGATGATGTTCTGGAACCAGCATCAAATACAATTCGGATGGGCGTGGTAGTGCTGCTTGCTTTCACGATGGCGTGATGCGGTATGTAGTAGCCACCTCGGTCTGTCTGATCTGCTACAAACGACATGTGACCCTGACGTAGGTAATCGATCAATATTTCATGATATGAAATACGAATATTGCTGTCAAGCTCTAGTCGTCTCTCCAAAGTCAGCAGTCTGCGTTCGGCGACAGCATACGAATCTCCCAAGCTGCTGGGCGGCTCCGCAAATGACAAGGCAACAACAAAACGACCAGAATTCACACGATGTACAGACTTCCAAAAATTTACCTCACACTCCAACTCTTCCGGTTTCAGTTGACAGCTTGGTGCAGGACACGATTCCAACTCCCAAAAACGTTCCACAAAACTATCTAACGATGGACTACTAACGAATGGACTACAGATGGCTGTAAAACAATTCGACACATTCGTTGTTGAAGTGAGAATCGGCGCTCTCCCCATCAGAATGTGACCAAAGACACTATTAACAGTCATCAATTCGTGCGATTCACCTGTACTAGGACTCCCACGTAGCAAGTGAGGAACTAACTCCGCACCAATGATGCCATCTATTCTACTAGGAAGGTAAAATTTGTCGTCAGCCAGTGTGAGATTTTCAAGATGATGAAGTTTGGATCTGTCGATTTCACAAGAAGGCAACTTGTCGATGATTTTATCTACCACTGTGGCATCCATTGAAAACTTGACGGTAGGATCCAACTTCGACTGAATCGACACACAAGTACGACCTCGAACTTCACTAGTACCACCACCGAATCCACGAACAACGGTTTTCATGGGCTGGAATGGTAGTCTCAAACGCCGACACAATTTGGCTGTAACAAAATGACACTGACTCCCGGTGTCAACCAAGAAACGAACATCACAAAGCTGATCATTACAATCTCGAACATGTGCAGTCACGGTCGACAACACAACGGTCGAATTTTCTACATCGTTGGATGTAGAACAACAACTAATAGGTGATGTGCCACCTGCCTTGGAGTTCGACGAGGACGCAACACCTTCATTGGAACTTGATCTGGAAAAGTGCAATAAAGAATGATGAGATTCTCGACATTGAGCACACTGTGTTTTACTACGACAATTTTTACTCAAATGATCCACATCAAGACAACGAAAACAACAAAACTTTCCTTTAATCAAACAATAAGTCAAGGAGTCATTTCCCAAGGAGTCATTTTCAAGAAACTTGCACAATCTACTAACAGATGACCCGGTTTTGAGCACTTCAGACAATTGGGATTTTTACTAGATGCATCGTTAGATGAATCATTAGATTGAACCACAAACACCTTTGATTTATTATCCTTTTTGTGCTTCATATTAAACGATTCAGTCTGTTTCTCATCAGAAGGAAGAATCTTAATTTGCTTTTCAATGAACTTGACATAATCGGTATAAGTTGGCATAGCCTTGTCACGGACGGCCGATTCAAAATTTCTACGAGAACTTGGATCCAGCAATCTCAAGCCATGATAGAGGAATATCGAGTAAGTTATCAAAGTTAAACTTTGATTATCAATTAACAAGATAAGTTATTGCTGAAAACAAAACTATATGATTAGATAATGTTCTTCCAACAATTCGTAAAATACGTCACATTTTGAATAGAGTTTGTCCAACAAGACTCGTTCAATATCATACTTGGGAAATTGAAACTGCTAATGACAAAGGAAATACAGTACATTGAATAGCTCCACGCCAATGAATCACTCACTTTGAAAGGCTTTTTGCAAGTTGCATTGCAACAAAAGAATCATTGCAAAGTATCAGTTGAGTCCTCATAGACCCTTATTTAAGGAACACAACCTTCTTACTGCACCGGCTATTTATATATTAGAACTGGCTTTGCTTTTAGGAATATCGTTTTGGTCAGGGACGGGTGACGCATGCATAGTACACGTTTTATAGGTCTTATCTACCCAAATCATAGACTCACATTACTTGAGAAAGGCTCATACATGGATATAAAAATTTTCAATTCTTTGCCACATAGAATTCAAGACAGTGCTACCCATGATCGTTTCAAAGAAAGCCTTGAATATATAGTCTCATATAAAATTGAGGAATTTTTTGAAAAAATCACCACAGAAGCTTAATGCTATACATATCCTAATATGTATCATTTAATATGTATCATCCATTCATTCATTCTCTATTGTTTCCATTTATATTAAGTTGACGTTTCATACATAACTAGAGTTTTGCTCTTTCCAGTGATTTCATGTGAAAATTATGTAATATATAAATCATAGTCCCTACTTTTTAATCTTTGTGACTAAAATTAACTACTCACTCACCTTTTATTCATTCATTCATACAATAAGTACATTATCAAAATGATAGAGAGAGAAAAAATAAGGCAACCTTGTGCTATTCCTCTCCCAAATTTAGATAAGGACAAAGTCCGAAATTCAATTCATTTATTCCCAATAGTCTTCACTTAGTTCTTCAATTCACCTTAGTCTGTAACCTCTGTATCTGGGCGGTCAGATCAGTTATCATCTTCTGCGACGCAACCAGCTGTGTCCTGAGTTCATCCTCAACACCCGTCACCTGCGCCTGTGCCAACTGTGACGTCACAGACTGCGCTGCCGACGACCTGCTCGTCTGCGCATGTGCCAACTGTGACGTAACAGTTGGCGCATGCGCAGACGACCTGCGAATCGCAGCGTGCTGTGGACTGGTGGCCGAACTGGAGCTGGTCTGCTCGGTGGCCACTTCCGACGAACATATACTGCTTGTGCTCATTGTTGGCATTGGTTTTCCGCTAGCGTTAGCTGCCACCTATCCACCAACAATCAAAATCGCACCATTTACCTTTAAAATTAAACAAGAACTATTTTCCTATAAATCATTCCAATCAAATCATTTATTTGCCATACACTAAATACATATTCAAAACAAATAAAAGAAAATACACAATTTTATAATTAAAAGTATAAAATAAAAAGTAAGCATAAATAATACCAAAATCATAATTAGATACTTTTCATGTGTAATTTGGCATCACCAGCAAAAGGAATTAAGCCTTGCCCGCTGGTAATAATAAATAAATAAATAAATAGATTTTATTGTCGTAGACCAATATAGGTAATTGACAAAGTCATGGTAATACAATTACGAAATAATAAAGTCAAAGCAATAGTTTAAAGTCACAAAGTAGAATTACATCAAGTAGAATTGAAAAACTCTGTCAAACAATAGAAAGGTCTCAAAACCAGCCACTCAAAAAGTAATTTTTTAAAAATAACAATATTTTCACAACATTTGATATCCAATGGCAACTTATTGTACATTCTCAAGCCTATGCTGTCATAGTGTTTCATGCTTATGACAAGACGTTGATATGGAATATCAATGTGGTCTTTTTTCCTGGTGTCATAAGCATGAATATTGGATCTTTTATTCAAGCTATGGAGATTCTTTCTAGTGTGCATGATTACTTGAAATATATAGAGATTTATGACAGTCAATATTTTTGTTTTTTTGAAAAGAGGTCGACAGTGATCTAGATACCCTGCACCTGTCAATATTCTGATAGCCTTTTTCTGCAAAAGCAAGACCTTATTGATGTGGCAGCTGTTTCCATATACTAAAATTCCGTATGCAATTATGCTTTGAAAAAAGCAAAATATGAGCTTCTGAGGTATTTTTCCGGTACAAGATTCTTCACCTGCCTTAACAAAAAGATAACCCTAGATAACCTAGCAGAAACGAAATTTATGTGGGGTTCCCAGGTCAACCTGTGTTCAAACATTAAGCCTAAAAACTTAAAACTATTGTTATTGTTGTGTGTGTAATCCCTGAGACCAAATGTCATAAGCTGAGTTTTATCCTCGTTCAATTTAAAGCCATTAGCTCTGAACCACTTGGAAGCTTCCGCCAAGGTATCAGCTGTCATATTATGTAAAGTGTGTGCATCTGAATGAGAATTAAGAAAAGTAGTGTCATCAGCATACAACACAGTCTTGCTGTTGATTGTGAGAGGAAGATCGTTTATCATCAATACAAAGAGGAGTGGTCCCAATATTGATCCTTGGGGGACGCCGTACTTTACTTTAGCAAGGTCGGATCTCTTATTTCCTACACAAACAACTTGCTGGCGATCGCCAAGGTACGATCTAAAAAGACTAAGGCTCCTTCCACTGACTCCATAATAAGCTAATTTTTCAAGCAAAATATCATGATTCACGCAGTCAAATGCCTTGCTCAGGTCACAGAAGGCAGCCTGAGCAAAGCACCTGTTTTCAAAAGACTCAATTACAAATTTTATAAGTGCATCAAAGGCGTCATTAGTGGATCTTCCCTTCACAAAACCAAATTGATGCTCCGATAGTATCCTAATATGTATCATTTAATATGTATCATCCATTCATTCATTCTCTATTGTTTCCATTTATATTAAGTTGACGTTTCATACATAACTAGAGTTTTGCTCTTTCCAGTGATTTCATGTGAAAATTATGTAATATATAAATCATAGTCCCTACTTTTTAATCTTTGTGACTAAAATTAACTACTCACTCACCTTTTATTCATTCATTCATACAATAAGTACATTATCAAAATGATAGAGAGAGAAAAAATAAGGCAACCTTGTGCTATTCCTCTCCCAAATTTAGATAAGGACAAAGTCCGAAATTCAATTCATTTATTCCCAATAGTCTTCACTTAGTTCTTCAATTCACCTTAGTCTGTAACCTCTGTATCTGGGCGGTCAGATCAGTTATCATCTTCTGCGACGCAGCCAGCTGTGTCCTGAGTTCATCCTCAACACCCGTCACCTGCGCCTGTGCCAACTGTGACGTCACAGACTGCGCTGCCGACGACCTGCTCGTCTGCGCATGTGCCAACTGTGACGTAACCGTTGGCGCATGCGCAGACGACCTGCGAATCGCAGCGTGCTGTGGACTGGTGGCCGAACTGGAGCTGGTCTGCTCGGTGGCCACTTCCGACGAACATATACTGCTTGTGCTCATTGTTGGCATTGGTTTTCCGCTAGCGTTAGCTGCCACCTATCCACCAACAATCAAAATCGCACCATTTACCTTTAAAATTAAACAACAACTATTTTACTATAAATCATTCAAATCAAATCATTTATTTGCCATACAATAAATAATCAAAATCGCACCATTTACCTTTAAAATTAAACAAGAACTATTTTCCTATAAACCATTCAATCAAATCATTTATTTGCCATACACTAAATACATATTCAAAACAAATAAAAGAAAATACACAATTTTATAATTAAAAGTATAAAATAATAAAATAAAAAGTAAGCATAAATAATACCAAAATCATAATTAGATACTTTTCATGTGTAATTTGGCATCACCAGCAAAAGGAATTAAGCCTTGCCCTCTGGTGAGAGTTGCAATCAGTTAGTTATTCTCGAATAAATTTGTTACATTGGTTGTTTCCTAGTTTTATACAATAATAGAGAAAAAAATAATACACGCTTTAAAATCCATTTAAGAGTTAAAGTAAAGACAAACTTGGTCCCTGATCACTTGGTTCATAATATTCTAATGCTGGATTTATTCATTCTGCGGCATGGCATAACTGATTGGGGGGAAGGGGGGGGGTTTCAACTTGATATTGAGGAATATTGAGGAATTATTCGTAGCGCAAAAACTGATCATTAAAATTATTCTAAACAAACCTAGATTGTAACCAACCAAAATGATTTTTAGTGAATTTTAAGGTAATGACAATACGCCAATTATATATAATAACCGTAATTGGATACTTGATAAAATATATATCCCATTTTCCTTGCACTTCAAATTCAATTGCCAATAATTATCATTTAAGGTCCACTGCAAATAGATATGTCACATATCACACCAATATTGAATGTTTAAGGAAACAGTTGATCTATATAGGCACTAAAATATTAAACCTTATTCCGGACCACTTCCTCATAGATCAGTGGAGAAACTAAACTGGAAATAAAAAATTGCACCTACAGTAACTTTGTAACTTTTTCTTCATATCGACGTATGAGGCTCGAGATTTCTGCTCAAACCCTTTCAAAGGCAATTTCTTTTTGATACATCATTAGCTTTAACACTTTCTTATAAGCTCATTTTTTCCTCTTATTTTTCCTACCTTCTTCACCATTTCTTCCCTTTTCCGCTCCTCTTCACCCTTCTTTCCTTACTTTTATACCCTCTACCTGCCAATTACATATATATGGAAACCATAAATTTATGGAAACCATAAATGGCTAGGTATTTTTCCTACTTTCTTTATTTTCAGCACACCCCACCATGGAGTCTGTTTTTCGTATTTTATTTGAAAATTTAATTTTTGATTTTGGATTTTTTGATTTCTTTTATGTGCCTATATTGTTTTGAATTGAATAAAATTATTGATTGAAATAAAAATCTTTTTTAATAAAGCACAGATCGGGGGGAGAAGAACAAAGGATACTTTGTACTATTTCTTTCCCAAATTTGGTAACATTAAAAACTCCGAAACAGTGTTACGTCTTCTAGGTTTCCATTTAAACAACAATTTCGGTCCAAACATATGTATACAAGCTTTACTTTCAAATTTAGATTACAACTAATTCTGGATTACAAGAGTCCACCATCAACTTATTTTCAATGTTGGTTTTTTATGCTTTATATTTTCAAATGATTATTATATTTTTATGTTACAAGCTGGAAATAAATTCAATGTTTGTATCCGCAGAGCATACAGGACCGATGTATGATACTGTAGTAATACCATAGAGAAACAATACGGTAGCGTAAGTAGATATCCCATGGTATAGGGAGTTTATGTCGCAACTTTTACACTGTTATCTCAAGCCGATTATTGTCGATTACTGATGTTTTAGCGGGGTGAGAGTGTATGAACGGCACAATATGAGAGACTACCAGCGTCACACAGCATCACGGGAAATAACTGCGTGGACTATGGGCTTGAGATAACGGGATGTGGGCTTGAGTAAAAGTTACGACATAAACGCCCTATACCATTGGATATCTACTCACGGTATTGTTTCTCTATGGTAATACCCAGTATAATGAGCTGCTGTCAACTGTTATAGTTGGCACAAAAAATTAATAAATAAGTACAACATCAACTTACCAGGGCGGCAATTTGCTCGGGAGAGGCATAGTCGTCGTCAGAGGCTACACTATCATATAACGGCTCATCATCCGAATTGTCTTTGAGGTGTCTACAGTGTATTGACTCTGGAACAAAATTAAGTTTCATTGATTTAAATCTAATTAATTGTATTGAATTATATAAGAACAGCTATTTGTGATATAGTAGTTAAGCATTGAATTTTGTGAATAACTGATAGATGTTTTTAGTAAAAAACGCTGACAAAAAAATACTGCTATATTTTATGTTGAAGGAGGCTTGCTAAGCTGTTAGTTTGATTGATTCTATGATTTTCATTCTATTCTAAGCGAGTCTGTAGAATTAACGCCTGTATTCTATGTGCTGAATATAAATTGAGGAATCGTGCTCAATATCAATCTTTATTCTTCAATTGGAAAAAACAGTCATGTTCCAATTTCCAGCCTATACAATACAATACTATTTTTTCTTATCGGTCTCATTCATTACAATTTCAAGTTGGCTTAGTCAAGTAGAATTTCAGTAAGCCAATTTCCAGTTGAGAACTAGCTTGACGAACTCAACTTGACAATAAATCAATATGCATTTATTAATAATTAAAATTGCAAATCATAAATGAATAATTATAGATATGACTATAGGAACAGGCATCTACAAGTATGAGCAACACGCCTAGCCCAAAACTGTTCTACTCTCAAATTTTATAAATCGCAGAATTTCCAGAAGATAGGTGATATTTCAACCAGTCAGATGAGCTTACTTAATATTTGGCTTTAAATCAGTAATAACGACCGCAGCCAATAGATTTGTACGAAAGATTAGCATGATATAACTTTACGCTGAGGAAACTTTCATAATGTGTTTTGCTCTCTTTCATAGACTAGTCCCATTCTCACGTAAAGTCTCGACAAGAATCGTACATTCCTAGATTTATTATCATTCAAATGCAAATAGATTTCACAGATTATCATAATCTAAAAATAAATGAATACGTTCATTCTCTGACTTGATCTTCAAGTTCATAACACGTCCACCTAATGTATACGATGAATTAAGACATTAATTTATTGAAAGAATAAGTTTGTGGATATTTACCAGGGAAAGGCGATTGCCTTCGCTTTGAATCAGCTAAGATGTCGATAACAAGTGAAGCGAACTCTCTAGGATTGAAACGAGCCAACTTTTGCCGTCCCTGGTTGCGCATCGAAGATAGGTCCGGGTTGACTGGCAGAAAAGGCACTGAACCCAGCTGTAGTGAGGCTGGTATCGACTGCCATACTGCAAAACACATAACACATTAGAACTAATAAGCAGTCCAGACTAATTAGGCAAAATTAGTAAATCTATTTTACAGTGCATTGAAGTACTATACTGTGAATTCAAGTATTTCCTGGACTGGAAATTGATGAATTCTGTGGGAAGTGAGGAACTAACTCCATTTTGAACTTTGTTATTTATTTAAATTCAAGAGAGAAATAATTAGCTATGAGTTGCCTGATTTTTTTCTAATTATTTCAAAAGTACCCATTTATTCATTTATTAGAAAGAACAAACAATACAATGATCGGAAAAAACAGGCTATTGCCCAAAACTTCTTCCTTTTCCCAATTTAGTTTCAGATTGTCCAAATATTATGTAGGTTATGTCCATTTCAATTTCTACACCAAAACTTATATGTTACTGGAGGTAACTGTTAATTGTACTGCTGCCGCAGCCTCTACACTTTGACAGTAAAAATTTGATAGAAGGTCGTTCACTTGAAAAGTCAAAGACTTAATCTATCCTATACATCCTCTAATGAATTTTCAAATATCGGTTGACACCTCAGGTTTTTTGGAGAGAAAACATCCGTCGAAGGATGAAGTAGTAAAATTATGCCACGAGAATAGAACTTGGGAAGCTGGGAATATTCATTTTGAATAACAACATTCATTTTATGGTGCCTGCAAGGTTGGTCAAGTGATCTGGTAATCACAACCACTGCCTGGTCGTGGGTTCGAATTCCGCCGGTAGGAATGCACTTTCGATCATCCCATAAATCACCCATGCACCCATCCATTACCCATGTACAAGCAAAAAGCTTATAAAGGGGATCATCAACAATAATTCATTGCGAGGATCTTTTTTTTTAAATCAAATGGATGTATTTTCGATTTCTATGAATAAGGAGAATTAAATTTAACTGTGAATTTTGCTAAATGATGACTCACATGTTTCAGTTTCCCTCCTATCAACTTCGTCGTACACATCCATTGCTAGGTCTTGGAATAGCGGATTAGTGAGCTGGAAAAAATTAAATTTATAATCGAATATCAGTAAGCTAATCTAATCAATAACGTCTAAATAATATTATTCTTAGATATCAAAAAACTTAAATGCAAAACTAATGACAGTCACTGTGATATATAGGAGAATTTATCAAGTCGAGTGAGATTCCCATTAAACTGTCAAAATATTTTATTTTTTTTTTAAAATTCAGCATTCCTCGTGAGTAGAACCAATAAGTAGTAAACGTAAATCCGAACGGCTTTTTGTTTGTTGGGGAGTTCCTCATTGCCTGAATATGTTATTTAAGCCATCAATAAGTCTTTCGGCTGCCATACTTCAGCCGGAACCGACAGTTTCACGTACCCTTCTGATAACACGGGAGTGACCTGGCTGAACGTTTTTGTTTCAAAAGTGTTATCACATGTCAATAATTCTCACGGAGTATTCTCGGACCAGAAAGGTGGAGTACGTGAAATAAATACATAATCTTTAGGACTCAATTACCATTAAAATTTTAAAGAGAAATAGTACAAGCCAGCTTTGTTTTCCTCTTCCGGATTATGTTATCTATTACTATAGATTATTGTATTGATAATAGATAATTTATTGTTAATATCTGGGTTAGAAGTTGGAACCCGGGATCTCCTTTAGGCTCTACTAAGTGTGTGTGTATGTGTATCTATTTAGAAAAGTTGATTCATTTTATTTACTTAGTATTGATAGCATTTTAGGTGTATTCTTATTTCTATTCTGTATAAACAAATAGGTTGTACTCTTTGTTTCGAGAAGAAACAGAGTAGAAATGGAGAAGAGTTCTACTCTTTGTTTCATCTACTCATCTATTTAATCTCTGTTCTGAATACGTTAATTTTTTCATTTGTTTCCATTATAATGTAGTGTTAGTATGTAATGGATCTTGAAAGACCTGGTACATTGTCATTTGTGATAAAGAATCAATAAAGAATCTTGCTACGCAATCACTATATCCAACTAGACCATGGATCATTCCAAATCAAATCCAATTTATTTCCTGAAAAATACAACAGAAATATCAGCATTTAAAAATTATACATTATTAATTTGAACTTTATTATATGAAAATAAAACAAACCCTGAACTCAATTTCAATTAATATTATAGAACTTAAACTAATGCTAGGTTTATGAATTGATAATAAGTTACTGTACTCAAATAATAAAGGGAAAAGCTTACATAGGCAACATATTGCCTGTGCGTGAGATAGAGTTGAGTTAAATTAAGAGTGTTATAGAAAAAATGTCAAAAGGAAATGACGGTTTTATATCTTAGGTATTAATAAATTAGAGGAAAGGCTGAAAAAGAAAATAAACATAAGATTGGTAGAAGATGCAGAAATTTTAAAGAAGCGGCGAACCAAAAATCTAGTTCTTTGAAGATTGAAGATGATCACTAAATGAAGAGGTATATAAATATATAGCATGTTCCGAGCACCAGTCGAAGAGAGATGGGGGAGTGCAAGTCAACCAAGTGAACGGGGCCGACCTCCCACGGCAACGATAAGTGAGACGGCAAACTCCTTGTCGACCTCAAATAACCAATTTTTGATGTTTTTTGAAAATTTAAGGAGAAGCAACATTGAAAAGATTACTCTGGTTGGTATAAAGTTGAAAGTTACGAAACAAAATAGGCTATGTGAAATAGAGAAGTAATTTGTATTTGAAAAAAAATCTAGTTTGTTAGATTGTGCTAACACCGACATTTGAAGCATACCTAGCGTATTTGAAGCGTATGGCTGTGACTAGTTGGAATGAAAATGGAATTGGCATTTTATAAATTTATATTAACAGATCTTTGATGTATAATTTTTTATAGATAAAATCATTGATTCTCTAAACAGAAGGGCAGTGGAATATCTTCTGTTCTTTCTTAACCCCGCCTTGAGAATTGCTCTCTGTACAATCTTTGCTCTATTGATATGCACATAGTATGCCGAAGACGAGCTATCCATAAGAAAGCAACGACTGAACAAAAGCATGGTTTACTTGTTTTATTTCATTAAAATTTAGAATTTCGCTGAAACACCTGAATGCAAAAATATATTTTCCCAAATTAATAGCTGTAATTTAAATATGTTCTGCCCATTTCACTCAGGAATAAAAAACAACACCCAAGTATTTATAAGAATAAACTCTCTCAATTGATTCGCAGGAGCAATAATTGTTGATATTGATGTGGCAGTTTCTACAGTCATGTAAAATTAACGGCTCTAAGGTATAATCTGCTTTGCTTCAAATCAAATCAATTTATTTTCCACATTGCATTACAAAAAAAAAATGTAAATGCTTGTTAGGCTAATGGGCATGAACTTAGTTTTCGAGATGTTGAGAAAGAGTATACAGAGTGATTCTTAATTTATTATGGTAAAATAATTTAATACGTGATAGTAGAGGTAAAAATAAGAAAAAAAGTTCTCATAAACATATATCCATAAACGCTTTATTAGCGAGCTAAACAGGGTGAAAGATTTCGCCCGGAATTCAGTTCCTCTGATGAAATTCACCGATGCTGAATTGTTTGGGGACTAGTTTTTGAAAAACTAATGCTGGATTCATATGGAAAAATATCTGAAAAATTGAATAAAACTAGTCTGAAAGCTGTAGTGTGAGTAGTTTTTGTGAAAAAAGTTGAAATATGCAAAAAATCTAAGTAGAAAAACACAGACTTCTACGTTTGATGCTCAATAACTTTCTTTAATGACCAGTGAACAAATAATTTTTCGAAATAAAAATTGTAGAGAATTTTATTCTAAAAAGAATGATGTAAGCTGTGAAAACCTAATTTGAATAATAGTTAAATGAAATGTATTCTTATGTAGTACATTACACCACAAAAATTTGCAGTTTCATGAGGAGAGAACTAATAACTCATAGGTTGTAGCTGATTGCAAATAAAACATGGATGTAAATAACAGCTGTTCGAAAACAGCTTATTTATTTTGTTTCAAATATAAAATCATTTAAAAGAAATTATCAGCTGAAAATTATTTTCAGAAATATTTTAGCTCACTGTTGAACAAAACAACAAACTGTAAGTTAGGCCTACTGTAACCGCGCTGTGTTTTTGTTTAATCTATTAACCAGTAATTTGTAACCATTCCACTTTGCTTTTGTGTTAAGTGATAATTTTTTTTTAAAAAGGCAGGTAATTTTAGACATTATCCATACTCCAAATTAGCTGACATGCATTTAATGTATGGGATGGGACACTGTAATAGTAGCCTACTGAAGCAAGACTTTTGTATCAAGAGAACTTTCCCAACCGAGTATGTACAAGTTCAAGGTTTTTTGCCACTATTCATCAACATCTGTTTGAAACAGGTTCTTTGATGTCCAAAGGCACATTTATGCAGGCAGACCCCGATCTACTAAGACTGTTGAGTTAGAAGAACAAGTTCTTAATGAAATTTATGAACATCCAGAGAAGAGCACGAGAGAATATTGTCAGTGCAGTTTAATGACAATCAATCTATTATCTGGAGGATACTAAAAGAGCAACAATTACATCCAGAAAGTTCATACTCTATTGCCACGAGACTGTATTCCCCGTGCTGGTATTTGCCGATGGTTTTTAGAAAAACTTGTTAACTCAAACTTTTTAACAACCGTTTTATTTACCGACGAAGCACACTTTACTAGAACAGCTATCGTTAACGTCCACAACCATATTTGGCAGATGAGAATCCTCATGCCATCAATCCTAATCGTCCACAACATCAGTTTTCAGTAAACATTTGGGCAGAGAGAGGAGCTATTTATCTTACTTGAAGATGTACATCTTCAGTTGCGCCAAAACATTTGATTTATGCATGATGGAGCTCCAGCACACTTCAGTGTTGCTGTTCGTGAACACCTGAATCACAGCTTTCCAAATCAATGAATATGCCGAGGTGGGCCAGTACCAAGGCCAGCTAGGTCACCAGACTTAAATCCTTTGGATTTTTATCTTTGTGGACACTTTAAGACCTCAGTATACAATACTCCGATTGATACCATTGAAGAACTCCGATTAAGGATTTTGAACGGAATAGAAATGATAAAGCAGACTCCTAGAATATTTGAACGGGTCCGACAATCGATGAGAAGACGTCTGAACATATGCATTAAGAACAACGGAGGTCACTTTGAACATCATCTTTAGTCTTTTGGTATAAGTTTAATGTCATTTAGATTATGTTACTTCCATATAAAAATAATTTTTTTCATAAAAAACCGAATATAATTTATTTGCAATCAGCTACAACCTATGAGTTATTAGTTCTCTCCTCATAAAACAGCAATTTTTTGTAGTGTAATGTACTACATAAGAATACATTTCATTTAACTATTATTCAAATTTAGTTTACACAGCTTACATCATTCTTTTCAGAATTAAATTCTCAACAATTTTTATTTCGAAAAATTATTTGTTCACTGGTCATTAAAGAAAGTTATTGAGCATCAAACATCTGTGTTTTTCTACTTACATTTTTTGCATATTTCAACTTTTTTCTCAAAAACTACTCACACTACAGCTTCCAGACTAGTTTTATTCAATTTTTCAGATATTTTTCCATATGAATCCAGCATAAGTTTTTCAAAAACTAGTCCCCAAACAATTCAGCATCGGTGTATTTCATCAGAGGAACTGAATTCCGGGCGAAATCTTTCACCCTGTTTAGCTCGCTAATAAAGCGTTTATGGATATGTTTATAAGAACTTTTTTCTTATTTTTACCTCTACTATCACGTATTAAATTAATTTACCATAATTAAGAATAACCCTGTATATGTTCTGATAAAACTATTTTTTAACAGTTTTCAAGTCATATTCAATGGCATAAATGGTTCCCATTCAACCAATGCTGTCAGTTCGAGATGTTCATCACAGGAAGATACAATGAGCATAGGTGACCTGTTGAAGTTTGAAGCGGGCCTCGTTGGCGGTGTGGTGCGGCGGCTCGATGCAGTCGGCGGGGTCTGGCACAATGAAGTGCTGCTGGCTGAGCGAACTATGGTCGGGTCGCCGCCGGCACAGGAAGTAGGTCAGTCGGTCGGGCACCTCGTACAGGCACCAGCACAGTCGCTGGCTCACGTCTAGGTGGCCGCTCAGTCTAACAACACGTTAATTAAACACTAGAATGTTGTCTAATTATATCACCAATTCATTGAAATGTTACATACTTGTTCCAACACCGATAGTGTCATCTTCAGTGTGAAAATTCGAAACTTGAAAATTGTAGGTTAGGATTGAGTACACGGTAGGGTTGTAATATAAATCTAGTGTAACTTGGTTTTGCATCCTCATCAACACGGATATGATGCCATTTATTTATAGGTCCCGCCAAACTAAAAATGATATACATTGTGAACCAATCGGATTTATAGTCAGTAAATTATAAAACCCCTAATATAATGTCCAGAATTCGACCGAAACAGTTCAACATTTTCTAAACAGTATCTTACGGGAATAGTATCTTACGTCACATGGACGGGAAGGGGTCTTTTGCAGGCGAGAATGATGTTTCTAGTCGAGTCTAGAATTTCATTCGAGCACTGCAGAAGACATTCACGTCCAAGTAATGTAGGCTACACTATTTTTTGTCATAATAATCTAAAGAAGAATAATTGAGAAATAGAAAACATTACCTGCTTGTGCTGAAGTTACTACATGCATCCTATAAACATAACCTAGTTTACAAATTCTAGAACAGGAATTTTGCGGAAGTTGACAAAACTTCCACCTGGAGCACTGAAGTTGGTTTTTTTGTAGCAGTTTTGCTGTTCCTATTTCGGAACTAGGGAACATACTCGACACATATATGTTTTCATTACAGTAGAATCTGATGTAATGAGAATCATATGTTTATTTGTTATGCAAACAGCTGTTTATATATATATATTTTGCATAGTCATTCAATCTCAGCTATTTTCCATGCATAAAATCAAGCCGGTAAACATCTGTTTGCAGAACAAATAAACATATGATTCTCATTACAGCATACTCTACTGCAATGAAACCATATGTTTTATTTACAGTCGCGTATGTTTCCTAGTTCCGAAATAGAAACAGTAAAACTGCTACAAAAAAAAAAACAATTTCAGCACTCCAGGTGGAAGTTTTATCAACTTCCACAAAATTCTGATTCAGAATTTGTAAACTAGGTTATGTTTATAGAATGCATGTAGTAACTTCAGCACAAGCAGGTAATGTTTTCTATTTCTCAATTAGCCTACTCTACGGAACACCTACATTACTGACATGTATCGAAATGTACCAGGCTCTGCCTATAACGGAATTTCAAGTCTGGACTGTGAATTCAAAGCATTGTTACCTTGCACAAGCTTCAGGAGTGTTTCCCTGTTTGTCGAGAGCACTGGGATCTGCACCGCACACAATCAGCAGCTCGACTTGCGATATCTGTCCCTCTCTGGCCGCCACGTGCAGAGGTCTGCTCCCCTTTTCCTGAGCACAAACAAAATGACTAGTTACTTTCAAGTGAAACATGTAAAGAAATGTCAATATTTATACAGTTACTACGATATTGAATGATTAATCAAAATAAAAAAAAAGATTGAGTTTGAGATGATTAGCTTCTTGTAGCTACTTTGATAATTTATTCTCGACACATCAAATAGCAGAACATTCAAGACACTAATGAGGAATTGGCTACAAGAGAGATGTTTCTACAGTTTGATGGACTTTTTTTCATGTACAGTGTGAGAGAACTTTGAAATGAACCAAGTAAAATTAGAATAATTAAGATGATTTTTTGACTTCCAATATTCACGGAAATTCGATGACTTTTATTGTAACTGACAAATTGACATTGAATGTAAAATGTACATGCATGAATAAATATGATTATTATTATCATTATTATTCTTGCTTTTGCGGGTTATACAAATAAGAGGGGCATTTACATGCAGCCTCCAATTCTTCACTATTGTTCAGATTGTTCTTATCAGCCTACATTTAAACTACCAGGTGCATTGCAGTGTTTGACGTACTATACGTGGTAGAACTGATTTTTGCATTTTTTCTACCAGATTTTCTGAAACGTCAATCATTTTGCAGAATTCCACTGTTGTTTTTGGTATCAGCCCACCCACAGTTATAATAATTATTGACCTTGTGCAAACCATACATAATATCTTTGATATAAAATGAAAAAGACTAAGAAATTGTCAAAAAAACACTGATTTATTGATAATTAGAAAGACCGGTTTCGGTTATTACACCATTGTCAATCTCTGATAAACATACAATTTCTTAGTCTTTTTCATTCAATATGAATAATTACCACAATATCAACTTCTCAACTACACAAAAAGTAATATCTTTGAGTTCGAATGCGAGTTCCTGATATTTCCTGAGTTTCTCTACACGGGTTTTTGAGCATTCTCATCAGCTGGCACCGCAATATCAATTATGATAGCCTCCTTTCTCAACATGTCCATCAAGAGGATATCAGGCTTGTTATATAGGACCTGCCTATTAGTGATCATTTGCGCATCCCAATAGATCTTGACATGGTTTTTCTCAGCAAATGCAGGTGGTGTATATAAATAGTATGGTGGAGTTTCATTTATCATACCATTCTTCAGTTGCAATTCTAAATATACAATTCTTGCAACATTATTGTGCCGCCTCAAAAACTCTCTGGGGCACACATTGAGCACCCTGAGGTGATATGCTGAATACTTTACACAGCAGCCACATACAACCTGCACCTGTCACTTATGCTCAGATCACACATGATGTGTCTTCTATAGGCATTAGTGGCTATCACCTGGTCCTGTATGGCAAGCACAAAGCCTTCTGTCTCTGGGAACAAGTTCCCAACTGTGAGCCACCTGGTTGACTGCTCCTTATCTGTTTGGTCCGAGCAGAGGAGACCATAGTAGCGCCCATGCAGCTCCTTCTGCTGCCAATCTGCCTTCAAGGACTGAATAGTGGTGGCCTCGCGTCCACTGGGGTTTCTCAGATCAAGTGCAGTGTGACCATTGTCTAAGCGGCACATGCCCATCCAATCAGCATTCTTGAAGTCCTCAACTTTTTCTCCTGATTTTCACATCGATCTGTTATTTTCAGCAGACCGCGACCACCAAATTTTTGAGGCAATTTTTGAGGTTATTATTATTTAAAGAATATAGTGATGAATCGAAAAATGGACTTGAAAAAGTGTATTTTACCATTCAATTTTATTTATTTGTGTAAATAGCACAGGCGTCTGCTCCATGTTGGCTTCTTTTCCATTATCGAATAGCTATGGACTATTAAAATTTATATTTTAATGATAATGGAATATTAAATTATTCGTTAATTAGCTAACAAAAATATAGTAGTATATATATAGTAGTTATATATAGTAATATATTTTGACACGCCTATGTGTCAAAATATGTACTTTTTATGAAACGAGATTAAGAAATGAAACAGGTTTTGTATGTTTCTTATGTTCAAATATTATACTCGCTCCATGCAATACAATAAATAATTAATAACAATCAATAACAGTCTCAATACATTAAACACATTACAGGTGGTAACTACAGTACATTTATGATGAATTGCCATGGAAAATATTCATAGAACACACACTTTCATAATACTCTTCTAATGTATAGAACGCATTCTTTAATAGGAATCTTTTGATAATTTTTGAAAATACATTCGATGGCAAACTTTGCATCCTCTCAGGTAAAGCATTGAAAAGCTTAATAGCTATGTAGTAAAATGTTTTTTGTGACCTAGAGTAATTGCAGAAGTTTATAGCAAGATTGTTCTTCTCCCCTGGTATAAATTTATGACACACACCCTGTTGAACATATGAGCTATGATTCTCCTTAACATAAACTAAGCATTGATATATATATAATGAGGGAAGTGTCATAATACAAATGGATTTGAAACTCTCTCTCTCTACAGTGACCTCTGTAAGGAAGACCACAAATAAATCTTAGGCTTATAGCTTTCTTTTGCAACTTGAATAATTTAATACTATATTCCTGAGAGCACCAAATTAAAGTACCATAGGACAGATGGCTGCGCAAATGTGAAAAGTATACAGTTCTTAAGACCTGTAAGTTCACTATTGTTCTCAACTTTCTCAGCATAAAAAGTCCTTTACTCATCTTATTCGCCATTTTATCAATATGACTGTTCCACTTCAATTTTGAGTATATGATAAATCCGAGAAAATCAACCATGCTTTGGTTACTATCATGTTAGCTATTGCTAGACGAAAAACTGATCTTTTGAATTTTATTTGAATTTAGACACAACAGGTTTGCATTACACCAGTTCTCAACCATAAGAGTCATTTCATTTATTGGTCTGTCGTTAGTTGAAAGGGTCTTTGTGCTAACACAAATCGCAAGATAATCAGCAGACAGGTATCCTTTAGCTGACTAAAGGTCAGTGTTAATGTTTTACATTATTATTACTTTTACATATTTCACAATTTTATTACGATAGTCAATGACACTTCAAATCCCAAAAGTTTACGATTACAGTACTTGGAAAGTGGATACCGGTAGCTATTTAATCATTGAAACTTAGAGGTTATTTTCAATTAATACTATTTTTAATTATTTAAATATACTTACTGGACAGGATCTTTTGGCTGTGGTTTCCTTTTGATAATTTTTGACTCACTAAGCAAAGCTTCCCACATGCTGTTGATTCCTCCATTATTTAAAGTGTGAACCATCTGAAAAAAGCAATGACTACGGTAAATCTAAGGAATATTGAAATAATTTACAACCGATCTAGATTGGTATGATAATATGTAAGCTACATAAGAAGATTTATGTCGAAAAATTACGACAGAGCAAAAAATTTGTATTTCTTTTTTGATAGCATGCTATTCAACAATTCGAAGTAGTCATACTGAATATAATTAAAATGTTCAATTAAATTCTATCGAATCCTGTTAAGACTTCTTAATAACATTTGGTAACTTTTTTTGGAATATTATTACATAAATTTTATTATATCCTCTATCATATGAATGTGTCAGAAAAAAATTTCATTTGATTAAGAAAATTCAGTCAACCAAAATTAAGGCTGAACCAAGAGGAAATACCTTCATGAACAATATTCCTTCCACTTCAAGCCAAAATAGAATACCTTTTAGTCTAATGATGGTTGTGCTATGATAATGAATGAAAAATATATTTTCATCCTATAATTTTATCATATAGGCTACTAGTTGCAATATCTCCCATTGCTTCCATGTTCAATCGTTCTAGAATTTTCAAAATGAAATCCATTGCAGTCATTAAACGACTTATTATTTTATTTTTTACAACAATATTGAACGTTTAGCAACTTTTATTTGGAATTTTGGAATATTGACGGAATACTCACAGACAGCAACGTAGGTGGCCAATGAGCTCTTTTTAATGATTTTACTTGTGATATATGTCTACCCAAACTTCTATGCACGCTACAGCATTCATCACACACGAGGAGGCCTCGATTCACAACTGCCCATCCCGGATCTGTAACAAATTACATTCAACGAATCACAACTTTTAAAATAAAATAAGACAATATCTATAAACAACATAACTTTTAAATTTATTTACAAATAAAATTTATATTTTTATGTAATTTAGGACATGTGAAAAATGTACTCCTTATAATATATTATATTCTATAAGAAAAGCTTTCAATAAAAATTTATATAAGTTCGAGTACAATTTTTCTTGGAACGCCAAAAAGTAATTGATCTTGAAAGGAAAGAACTAAATTTAATGTGAATGTCTTGATAGTTTAAAAAATGCAATAGACCTAGAGAAAAGTAATTTGTTCACCTAATAAAATCAAAATTATACAACAATTATTAACCAATGATCAGAAAAACATGAAAAGATAAAAATGTTCCTGATAAGATAAATCATCTAAACACATAGTCCAGAATAGTTTAAGTTTTGTAGTTCTTCAATTCACAAAATTTTCAGTCCTCAAAGTTTTCACAAAGTAGATTTTCAAATTTAGATGCTTCAAAACTAAACATAGAACTAATTAACTAAACTAATATTATTTTTTCAGTACAGTAATTTATTTATATTACATTTATTCAACAACTATTCAATTATGACTTATGGTGTTTTTCACGCGATCAATCCAGGAATGCCTGGTCATTCATTGAGAAATTGAAATTTATGGAGATTATTTTAATAAATGTATATTAATGCGATTTGGAGCCTTATAAGTATTTTGAAAGTTATATTAATATAGTTTCTGTAATAAAAATTAATATTATCAATATTTATAATAAATTATTGTATTCTTATGACAAACAAGTTTGGTTGAAGAGCAAAACATTGAGGTTATATTTACATTTTATAAAGTTAATTTCTGCGTTATTTACTATACTTTTAAGTGAAATAATCAAATCATAAATCATGAAAATATATTTTTAAATGTTAAAAGAAACATTTTGGACAAAATAATACACTCATTATTAAAAATGTTATGTTTACCTAAAGATCCACAGTCTGCACACAGCTCAGTCAAATTACGAACACCTAATTTCCCGGAAGACATTCGGAGGAATTTAATTAATTTGTTGACATGTGATATTCAATGGAAATTGTAAATTCAAAGAGCTATCAATTAATATTGATAGTAAAATCTAAAAACATACTAATTAGTAATTATTAACAAATTAGGTTGGTTTGTGCCACTCCTCCAAAATATACTGGCCAACCGGCCATGCCTAAGAGACAGGTTGACCAACAGTAATATAATTACAGACAATCATCAATCTTCAATCTTCTTCATTTGAAAAGTTGAATGTAAAAATCTAAACGAATAGTTGGAAACAAGAATTTATAGTCAGATTTTTGACATTCAAAACTAATTTCAGCAATCTCCCAAAACATAAAATTTGTGGTCAGAAATGGGGTCGCAGAGAACCACCAGCCCTTAAAACCACCACAGCCAAAAAAAATGTGCCAAATTGAGTTTTTCCGTCAAACCTGGACGCCGACAACTAGGTCTTTTTTCGATCCAGCTTGTCGCTTCACGCACACGACAAGCTTGGTTTACTCGCGGAAATCCACCACCACCGGCCGAAAAATTCTATTGACCAAACGTAGGCAACGTTTCCCAACTCGTCAAAAGTGGCATCTTTCTATAGAGCTGTGAATGATTATTTTGTCAATAGGTTCAGATACATATTGTTGGTTGAATATTATGAAGGACAATATTATTAAAAATCATTGAATATTCTGATCACACAAAAATGTAATTTATAAATTGTTTGTTATTTTTCAAAGACACGACATAATTATTATGTATATAACTTATATCCACTGTACTAGTTGGAATCATTGTGGATTCTATTTCTATTTATTTATTCAATTTTAGGTTTCTAGTTGAATAGCAATAGCTTTAAAGCCAATAAACTTTATGTTATGTTACGTTTACTGTTATAACTGAATGTAAATATTTTTGGTTTCTGATACAGTATTTCCGCCGGTACAAACTGATTTTCAGTTTAACTGCCAAGTTCAATTTCATAAAATCAAAATGTAACTTGCAGGGTCCCAGCAAACTGCATTGAATCTAATCTTCTCTCTATACTTATAAAAGGCTAGCCCCGACAGACTGAAATCACACCACAGCCCAAACTACTGAGCCTAAAAACTTGAAATTTTGCACGATTGTTTATGGTAGCCTGAAAACATCCACTAAGGAAGGATTTTCAGAAATATGCCCCCCTGAGGGAGCTGGGGCTCCCCCAAAATTTTATACTTTTTAACCGCTCATTGCACAGCAAAGTCATGAGGAACTTTTTTGTTCAGCTACGAAAAAAAATTAGATCTATGCAGAAAAATTTCAATCAGGAGCACAGGGGGGTCCAGGAGAGGGCATTTTTCGTAAATTTTGATGTAAAATCACACTACAGCTCAAACTAATTGTCCTACAGACTTGAAACTTTGCACAAATATTATTCAAACATGCTAGACGCACACTAAGAACGGATTTTGAGATATTTTGGCTCTAAGGATTTCAAAGGATGAAAAAGGATCCTATTAAGTAAGCTTATGGTAAGGTGAACTCCATATGGAACTGAGATAATTGACACATTATATTCTAACATATGTTGTAATCATTGGAAAGCTTAAAAAACAATTTCATCAATTAGCTGATCGAATTGATTTTGTGTTGATTGAGAGCGCGAGCTTGCCACATGTTTGTTCCATTGTTGTATGCTTGGCCAGTTCGGTTTGCACCTTCTATCAGCTGTATATGGAGTCTCATACACTCCGATTAGAGCAGAGCACAAAGGTTTTCTTTGGTTAGGAGCTTGTTGATAATTCTTTTTTCAAATTCAAATTTTATTGCCATCAAAAACCACATTGAAAACTTTTTTAATAGACAACAAGATTACAGAAACAAAATGTCAAACATTTATTTGTAGCATGGCCAGAAAAAGACAAACTTGAGTACCAGCTGTGAGTTTATTAAATATAACTTAATATATATTTTTTTTTGTTAATATTTTGTGAATAAAAATTACGAGTTGATGAGAGATGTGAGTAATTCCTTATATTTATCTTGACCTCAAGGACACCTAGAACTTTCAATAAAATTCACAATAAATTGAACAAGAATTTTAAAGTGATGAAATTTTCACCAATTTATTATCACTATTCAAAAACCACATTGGAAACTTTTTTAATAGACAAGAAGATTACAGAAACAAAATGTCAAACATATACCTACATTTATTTGTAGCATGGCCAGAAAAAGACAAACTTGAGTACCAGCTGTGAGTTTATTAAATATAACTTAATATATATATTTTTGTTAATATTTTGTGAATAAAAATTACGAGTTGATAAGAGATGCGAGTAATTCCTTATATTTGATTCAAATGGTTATTCATAATACAGTAGTCAGGGTCACTGCAATCAAAATTTTTTATTCTGTACGGTAGCTAATAAATTTCATACGTATCGATTGTCCATGATGTATCCAGTGTCCATAATGGAAGTAATTGAACTACTAAAGATCAATGGCTTACTGTTCTCTCATAGATTTATAGTATTCCTGGTGATCGAGCCTGTCTTTTTCAGCATTGTCTATTAATAATAAAGCTTAATTTACAACTAGCTTACCCAGCAAACTTCGTACCGCCAATGTATCTCATGTTATACTTGACTTTATTTGGTGAATCATGAAATTTATCTGACAATCAACATGTTCATTTACATCTCAATACGGACTTCCTATGTGCTTAGTCATGCAGCATTCATTATTCCGAAAACATATTATTCTTCTCAATCAATTGGTAGTTATATCTATCAGTAAAGTTTTCAATTAAAAAAAAGGTTATATCAGTGTTTCAAATAAAAATATTCAATGTTTTCATAGCTGTAGATTGTCGATATATGGTCCAGGAAATATGCGATTTATGATGAATCACACAGAATTCCATATTCTTTCCATTTTAGGATGAATATAAGCTAAGCTAAATTCAAAAAATGGTAAATTATTCTTTCATTCTTCAGTAATTAATGAATGCAATATGAAGACTATACATATATACTCTCTTTCATTAGATGTATAATTTTTTCAACATTTTCCAGTTTCTCAATGATAAGGGAGTGATAATTATTCGTATAGGTCTTCTAAGGAACCATTATCAACAGCTGGTACCAATCAACTACACTTCAACTCCAAACTACCGTTTTAATACCAGTACACAATAATTTATCACAGGGTGATTATGTTTATTACAGCTGGTAACTTTAGATGCTAAATCATATTATCACAATATGATCTTGAATCATGATCATCTTTTCGTTCTCCAGTAGCCGGTCGGCCGAAAATTTCAAAAACATATGTCTGTAAAATGGATTAATAAATAATTATTATTAGCCCCCCTATTAAAATTTCTGTTTAGAAACCATCCCATGGGGAAAAGTGGGAGGCTTGAGACAGAGGGAGGCTTGAGACAGTGCTGTATCTCTGGATTTTGAATTCAAATTGGGTTTCCCGGCTCATTACTGCCAACCTAGACTAATATGAGGCTTATTGATATATATTTGATTGTGATGGCATTGGCGTCCATGATGTAGGCTCACCATCATGAAAATCATGAAAAATTGAAATTTTTTATTTTCTCGAAAATCCATGATGTAAATCTCAGAAAATCCATGATGTAGGCTGACCATCATGAAAATCATGAAAAATTGAAATTTTTTTTTATCGAAAATCCATGATGTAAATCTCAGAAAATCCATGATATAGGCTAACCATCATGAAAATCATGAAAAATTGATATTTTTTATTTTCTTGAAAATCCATGATGTAAATCTCAGAAAATCCATGATGTAGGCTGACCATCATGAAAATAATGAAAAATTGAAATTTTTTATTTTCTCGAAAATTCATTATGTGAATCTCAGAAAATCCATGATGTAGGCTAACCATCATGAAAATCATGAAAAATTGAAATTTTTTATTTTCTCGAAAATCCATGATGTTAATCTCAGAAAATCCATGATGTAGGCTACCATCATGAAAATCATGAAAAATTGTATTTTTTTATTTTCTCGAAAATCCATGATGTAAATCTCAGAAAATCCATGATGTAGGCTAACCATCATGAAAATCATGAAAATTGAAATTTTTTTTTTCTCGAAATCCATGATGTAAATCTCAGAAAATCCATGATGTAGGCTAACCATCATGAAAATCATGAAAAATTGAAATTTTATATTTTCTCGAAAATCCATGATGTAATTCTCAGAAACTCCGTGATGTAGGCTAACCATCATGAAAATCATGAAAAATTGATTTTTTTTATTTTCTCGAAAATCCATGATGTAAATCTCAGAAAATCCATGATGTAGGCTAACCATCATGAAAATCATGAAAAATTGAAATTTTTTATTTTCTCGAAAATCCATGATGTAATACCATCATGAAAATCATGAAAAATTGAAATTTTTATTTTCTCGAAAATCTATGATGTAAATCTCAGAAAATCCATGATATAGGCTAACCATCATGGAAATCATGAAAATTGAAATTTTTTTTTTCTCGAAAATCCATGATGTAAATCTCAGAAAATCCATGATGTAGGCTAACCATCATGGAAATCATGAAAAATGGAAATTTTTTATTTTCTCAAAAATCCATGATGTAAATCTCAGAAAATCCATGATGTAGGCTAACCATCATTTAAATCATGAAAAATTGAAATTTTTTATTTTCTCGAAAATCCATGATGTAACACCATCATGAAAATCATGAAAATTGAAATTTTTTATTTTCTCGAAATCCATGATGTAAATCTCAGAAAATCCATGATGTAGGCTAACCATCATGAAAATCATGAAAAATTGAAATTTTTCATTTTCTTGAAAATCCATGATGTAAATCTCAGAAAATCCATGATGTAGGCTAACCATCATGAGAATCATGAAAAATTGAAATTTCATATTTTCTCGAAAATCCATGATGTAAATCTCAGAAAATCCATGATGTAGGCTAACCATCATGAAAATCATGAAAAATTGAAATTTTTTATTTTCTCGAAAATCCATGATGTAAATCTCAGAAAATCCATGATGTAGGCTAACCATCATGAAAATCATGAAAAATTGAATTTTTTTATTTTCTCGAAAATCCATGATGTAAATCTCAGAAAATCCATGATGTAGGCTAACCATCGGTTTATTGTATGGGATTCGGTGGGTGAGGGATGGTTGTCATGTGATCGTTCTAGGGCTGGGCAGTTTCAGTCGTTCCAGAGAGAGAGATAGAGAGAGAGAGAGATAGATAGAGAGAGAGTGAGACAGACTGAGAGAGAGAGCGTTTGATAGGGTGAGCGTGAGTAGGAGTGAGTTTGTTCAAGTTGGAGAGAGATCGAGATAAATAGAAGCATTTTTATTTACTTAACAATAATAAAAGTGAG